>NC_064284.1:46002259-46028057 GCF_019186545.1 Solanum stenotomum
GAAAGATGAAAGACTCTACTTTCACTAGCACATCATGGAGCACACCTATGGGCCTCTTCACAGTCCGATCAGCCATCAGTAACCTCATTGCAGTGGGCTTTGGATCCCCTAGACCCAAATTCTTGTAAATAGATAAAGGCATGAGGTTGATGCTAGCACCAAGATCACACAATGCCTTAGCAAAGTGTAATAAACCTATAGTACATGGGATCGTGAAAGCACCAGGGTCTTCCTTCTTCTGCACCAGAGATCTTGTAGCAATAGCACTACAATTCTGCAATCTATCATCATCTTCGAAACTCACAGACCTTTTCTTTGTCACCATGTCTTTCATGAATTTTGCATATCCAGGCATTTGCTCAAAGGCTTCTATCAAAGGAACATTGATAGAAAGTTGCTTCAACATAGCGATAAACCTGCGATATTTACCATCTTCAGTCTTCTTCACTAACTTCTGTGGAAAAGGTGGTGGAGGTCTAGGTATGGGAACCACTTTCTGAGGTATCTCCACTTCTTGTTCTGTCACAACCTCTGACTCCTCTCTAACTTTCACCACATCATCTTCTTTTCTATTCTCAACTTCCACCACAGATGGCATAGGTGGATCTATGGTTTGCTTACCTCCTCGAGTGGTAATTGTCATATAATGTCCATCATTCTTTGGATTCTGGATGGTGTTTCTTGGAAGAGTGCCAGGTTGACGCGGGTTCACTGTAGTAGACAACTGCGTCATTTGCTGCTCTAGATGCTTTATTGACACTGCATGGGCGTCAACCTTTTCACCAATACCGGATAAGTCGTTTCTCATCTCTTTCACATTCTCATCAGTTGCATCAAACCTTCTCATCATCTTATGCAGCATATCTTCGATACGCGTCATATTACCTCCAGCTTCCCTAGCACCAGATTCTCGATTTTGAGGGGGAACATAGGGTCCAACCCGATCGTTTCTGTTGCCATAGTTGTTCCTGTTGTAGTTGTTGTCGTGATTGAAATTCCCATCTCGGATATAGTGACCCTCTCGGTTGTAATTTCCATAGTTCCGACCTTGGTTCCCTTGACCTTGGCGCCAATTTTCCGTGTTGGATCCTTGGGCGTTTGGTCGGAAACCCCCCGTCTGATCGTTCACCGCATAAGTTTCCTCTTCATAGTAACACTCCTCAACTGGTGGTGGAGTTCTAGTTAAGTAGTTTACTACATTTACCTTTTCTGCTCCTCCACTAACATGCTTCAATACCAGTCCTAACTCTGTCCTCATCTGAGTCATCTCCTCACGAATATCATCTGCAGAGTTAACAGTAGCATTATGAACAGCAAATGTGTTTCTCCCAGTATTTGACCTCCTAGTGCTCCACGCTTTATTGTTGTGAGATATCCTCTGCAATTTTTCAGCAATCTGTACGTATGTACAATCACCATATGAACCTCCAGCAATAGTGTCAAGTACTGCTTTATTGTTATCATCCTGTCCTCGATAGAAATATTCCTTCAGTGACTCATCGTCAATACGGTGATTTGGGACACTTCTTACGAAAGTAGTGAATCTGTCCCAAGAGCTACTGACAGACTCTCCAGGTAATGCCACAAAATTGTTGACCCTATCTTTGTGATTGATCTTCTTAGACACTGGATAGTACTTTGCTTTAAATACTTCTGCTAGTTGGTCCCATGTGAAAATTGAGTTATAAGGAAGCTCACTGAACCATACTGCAGCATCGCCTGTCAGTGACAGAGGGAACACTCGTAACCTGATGACGTTCATATCCAAGTCTGGTCTACCTACACAACTTTTGCAAACCACCCTGAGCTTGGCTAAGTGAGCATGTGGATCCTTCGATGGCGATCCTGAAAATAAGCCTCTTGCTGTAAGCATCTGCATCAAACTACTAGTCACCACAAATATGTGCCCTGGAGGTAGAGGAGGTAGGCCGATGGGTCCATCGGATTCTGCTATGTCGATGTTGCCTCGATAGTTGTCATGGTGTGTGGGCCTGGTGGACCATGCACTCTCACTGCATCTCCCAATTGATTTTCAGTTAGACCCCGATTTTCTCCACCAACTTTTCTTGGCTGCTGTAACTCAACTGCTTCATCTAGATTTCCTCCGATAGGATGAACTGGAAGTCCTTGATTGTTCATTCTTCGCAAAGTTCTGTTCAACTCTGGATCGTACGGAGTAAGTGGTTCGCCTTGGCTCCGTGTACTTGGCATACATTAGAGTCGAAACCTGAGAGAGACAAAAAAAAAAAAGTAAAATTAGGAAATATTTGACTAACGTTCAATATTGTAGTTAAAACTAAATCTAAAAGCTAGATTCCCCGGCAGCGGCGCCAAAATTTGATACGCTCAAATTACACCTCCTTTCAGAAGCATAAGCGATCGTTATCAAGTAAAGAACCCAACTTGTAGGTTGAGATCGATCCCACGAGGAAAATGGTTTAGACTTTACTTTTAACCATCAATTATATTCGATTAGTCAAATTATTTCCAGAAACAGGTAATAAAAAGGGGGGGTTTGTGCTTGTGTGAAACAAATAGTAAGAACTTAAGAAGTAGTCAATAATTAAACTCAACTTTGGTTGTTATCAAGATAAGAGAAATAACTAGGGTATACGTGTTCCCCATAATCTGATAATGCAGTAATCCTAGTAATAGCAATCCTTTTCTAGTGTATTACATGCAAAGTGATAAGTTAATATCTCTAAATCCTTGGTCCGGCATCTAGAGAATTTCACCCCGCACCTTGGTCCGGCTACGTGTGTATAATTTACTAACCCTTACCCTTACCTCATATTAGACATCATAATCGATGTTTGGCTTAGTTATTACTTCGCACCAATCGACACTAGCCTATTAGATAGTATCACACTAAATCTATGTGGATAATTCTTTTCTTGTTGATTACCTCCTTGGTCCGGCAAGTAGCAACAAGGCGAGTTCTAACGTTGGCCACCGTTAAAAAGACTTCTAACCGAAAGAATTATCAATGCATGCAAAATACTAGTCAAGAATTGCTTATTTACTAGTCGTACTTTGTTAATTGATCATGGTTCCCACAAACCTAGTTGTGGATTTAGTTACTCATATTAGCAAGAACACAATTCATAATTGTAGATGAAGAAATCATGAACTTACGTAAAGAGAATAATAAACCCAGAAAATTAACTTGAGTTGCAAAGCCAAAATCTTCAAAACGAACTTGGGAAATCAATAATTTCTAGGGTTGCAAATTAATCTCCAAAGTTACAAAGCAAAAATAGAATAATAGTCTCTAACCCCCAAAAACGAGGTTTACATGTCCTATTTATAGAAAACAAATTCTAAATAAAAAAAGAAACAAATTAAGGAAAGTTTTGTTTAGGTACACGTCTTTGATCCACGAGACTGACTTACGGACCGTCGATGGATCTACGGTCCGAAAGTCCTTTCCGTCACTCGAGACTTAGAAAATATTTCAGCATCCAAAAATCAGCTTCTCTGAAGCAAACGACGGACCAACAGCATGGACCGTAGATCGACCTACGGTCCGTCAATCCCTTCCGTAACTCCATACTTAGAATCTTCAAAAATCAGGTACTGGAACCCTCGCAGTCTCACTCTACGGATCAACAGTACGGTCCGTAGATCAATCTACGGACCGTCAATGGGCACCGTGGTTCCACACTTGGTCAGATTTCCCTGATTTGTCCTCAACACCAAGCCTGCTGATCTACGGTCATCACCTACAGACCGTGAATGGATCTACGGTCCGTAGATGACCTCCGTGGATGCCTTTTTCGGCATTTCCTTCAGCTGTCTCTAAACTTCCGCGCCTGAACACCTTTCCTGCAAAACATGATAAAACACATAAAAACCAATAGAAAAAGGCCCTTGACACACACAACTTGTAAGTGAAATGTATTAGAAATACCGTAAACTAACTGTATATCAATTCATAACATAGTTTAGTTTAGAGTACAATTGAGGAAACCTTTTAATAGACTCACTTTCACCAGATTATCATAACTTTATTCATTCATTCTAGTGTGTGTACATATGTGAGAAAGCATTTCACATAAACACCTTTATACAACACATATTCATACCTTGCTAGTCATACACTTTGAATGAATAATAAGATGTAAGGGTGCATATAGGAGTTAACCTTTCAATAGACACCATAACACATCATATTCATAGCTATACATGTAGAGTGTGTGTGTGCATATTGGTCGTCATAGTGACTTGATAGCAACAACATTGACATTGAGTGCACAGGGATCACAACACATTCACAATGTCCCCAAATCATAAGTAATTCACATATAAAACCTTTGGGGATTCTAGACCACACACCCACACTTCATCATAGGAGACAAGGATACATTTAACATTGAATAGCTACTCCTAACATGTATATGATCAAACATTCATATAGGGGTCATATAGGTAGGGGTCATTCCACAATAGTACTTTACATAATCAATCATGTAGACCACACCTTATCCCTAACATTATCATTCACATTATACTCCTCACTATCAACACACTTTAAACATCATGCTAGCATTGAGGATTTCATACATAACCTTCATAGCACAACTTTATAAACATATTCATCATAATCATCAATTCACTTCACATCTATTGCCTTCAAGACCATGATCTCAACATGAATAGAGAGACAAAAAGTAAACACAGCCATCATAAGTGGGTCAAATCACACAACATCAATTCTCATACTATAGACTAAAAGTTAGGTCAACTTACCAATTCTCCAAGCCATGATCACCATGGATCAATCCTCAACAATTCATAAACAATTGACATAGATAGTAATAGGAATCAACATGGTAATTCCATAACATATATATAATCTAAGTACAATTCTATAAACAAAGGGGTCAACCCATAACTTTGCCCATAAGGCCATAATTCTCAACTCTTCAATATACCAATAATTCAACATGAATAAGTATAGATAATTATAGGAAACGTCAATACAGTCTAATCTAAACATAATTTCACCAATAGAGATCATATTCACAAAGACCCATATTATAGGTCAATTTTTGAGAATTTGGGGATCATGGATTCTTCAAGAATTCCTTTGAAACTTATCTTAAAAACCTTAATTCATCAATAGAATGATTTTGAAAATTTTTTGACAAGGAATTCATGTTTAGAATGAAAATTGGGAATTTTGGTCTTTGAATCACTTTTGAAAATTTTTGATAGAACTCCTTGAATGAGAGGTTATTCAAGAATCAAGAGTTACCATACCTTATTTATTGAAGACCCATGAAATTGAAGAAGAAATCAATTGAAAACCCATCTTCTAGCTTGAGCTTCGTCAAGGTCTTCAATGGGGTTTTTGGGAGAATCTATTTTGGGAGGGAAGGGTCAATTTGAAGAATGAGATCTAATTCTAAGTTTTGAGGTTTTAACCAATTTAAAATACCCTAAAATAGGTAGAATAACCGTTTATAATAATTCCCCAAAGTACCCAAACCAACCCTCACTTAGTTGGACCTTTTAAACAAGTCAAACTAGAGTTTTATTTTCACAGATTTCGTCTGGAACAAGTCCATGACGCGGAGGTGTTCCCACAAGTTGCTGGAAACTAAATTTTGAGACAGTAGAGTCTGTGGCATGTTCGCGACGCGGACTAATATTTTGGTCATTGGTGGAGCTAGTCCGCGACGCAGACATGCTCTCTCCATGTGCATTTTCAAGCTGCCTTGGCAGCTTGTTTTGCCAAGGGTTGGGGTCCTCCTCGGGAACCTTTAGGGTGGTCCCTGGGAGTCGTACCGAAACGTTTTGACCCTAAAAACATTTATGAAGACACTAGGGTCATCTCCACTGATTTTAGACTCCAAACAACACATAAAAACATGGATGACATACTAGAATACACCAACACGTAAAATACTAGTTTCCGAACGTCTTGATCGTCCCTTGACGTTGGACTTCCAAACTCTTTAAAACTGACTAAAAAGACTATTATTTATTATTTTAACAAGTTATCAATGCATAAAACCCATGTGAGGCTCTACTTTATCCTACTTCATTTTTTAGGATCGTTACAGACATGTTGGCATCAACCCAACGAAAATGAAAGAAAATTGGAATACTTTGAAGAAAGAATAAGACAAAGACGGAAAACTTATTCATTCTAAACAGTAGCCAAAAACCTGGATGTCACGTTTACAAGCCACTAACAAAAATACAAAAATTTAAAGATAAATACAAGTATCTGTCTTTGTTTCTCAAGTAGAACAAAGTGTAGGAGTAGGAAAACGAGTGTCCGCCGAATGACAAGAAGCTACCTCTTAAAGTCCTTGACAAGCCTCCCGATAACGATAAGAAGAAAGAGATAGCATGGGTTCAGACTCAGAACCTACAAAAGTGTAGAAGAAGGGGGTGAGTACCAACAACACGGTACCCAGCAAGCAACCAACTTAAAAAAGCAACAAGCTAGAAAACGAATACCCCTTACACTCAAACTGAACCTCCTCAAACTACAACATATAATTAAATCAGCCCAACCTAGCGATTTTACAATAAATGGCTCACAAGCCCCTATATTCAGAGTTTGATTTTCACAAGTCAACAATCAAACAAATAACATAAGTCAATCTCAATGACAGGTAGTTCAGTCACACACAACAAGTATGTTAATCTCAAGTATCAAGAAAGTCATGCATAAGCATCAAATCACAATAATCTATCTCTTGTCGAAACCATTTCTCATCGGCATAATATCACTAGCCAGATATGACATCGATATCACAACACTCATCGGAAATGACCTCGGCATAATAACTCTCACATGCAAAGACTTTAGCATAATAACACTTACCGGCAAAGACCTCAGTATCATAGCACTTTCCGGGAAAGACCTTTACATCATAGCACCAGCCAGTAAAGACCTCGACATCATAAATCATCACATGTCTCATCACAATGTTCACAAGCAATATCACACCACACGGAAGAGACAAAAATTGTACAATTCAAGTCCACAATCATTCTTTCAAGCATTTCATCAATCAATCAGCAAGGGTCATAATAAGGAAAGTCACATCATCATGTTCATCACATAGCGTTTTTCATTTCAACCCCTTTTTATTCATTTAGATAAAAAAAAAACTGTACAATATACACCTTTCACCTCATCTCCATTACTCTAAACAGATAATCAATAAAGAAAGCATATGAATTCAACTAGAATGCAAGGTATAGGAAGCCACTTGTAACACCTTGCTATTTGAAAGAACCAGAAAGAACTAGAACTTGAAAGAAACAGTTTTTGGAAATAATCAAATTTGAAAAGTTTGACAAAGTTAAGCTAAGTATGAGTTTTGGGTCAACTTCAAATGACCATAAATCCTAGCTCAGGATGAGTTAGGTGTGCTACAAGATACCGTAGGAAATATATTTTAATTATCTTTCCAACGCCTCTGAATTTGCTCAATTTCTAGTTCGTATGAGGGAGATATACCCATTCAAAGCTGGGTTGTCTAGATAAGGAAAGTCAAAACTGGATTTTAGAGGGGTATTTTGGTCTTTTCATTACCCAATTAATTAAATCCATTTTTAGTAAATTATTTGGGGTCTAAATTGAGTTAGTTTAGTTTACACAATTAAGAAATACGTTAGGGCTTTGAGAGAAGAAAAAGAGGAGAAAAGTCAAGGCGTTCTTGGAGATTTCTTGCAGAATCGAAGTCGTTTCGACAAGGATTGATCCCTAAAGAGGTATGTGAGACTTTCATAGCGTTGGGTTCATTCACCACGCGCCAATCATGTTTAGTTCAGCGAAATTCATTCTAGAAAGTTGAAAGTTGATGATTTTTAGTTGTGTTCTTGAATATTGGCTTTCGTTCTTGAGTTAAGTTAGGATTGTTGAGTTCTTAAGGAAATCGTGTCAATTTTAAAGTTGTTTATGAATGGATTATTATGAACATATACTGGGTATCTGAATCTAAAGAGAATTTGAGAAAAAAATTGAATTTAGGAGAATTGGGGTTAGAAAACGAAGAAGGAAAGATTCGGGTAAATCTGGAGACCCAGTCCACGTCGCAGGCCTTCCCCCCCCCATTTCACAGAATTTTCTCCCTGTCACTGACCCTCGTGCCTCAAATTTATTTTGTGATCAAATATTTAAATGCATCTCCGCTTCGCGGACTTGCTTCCAGACAGTGATATCTTGATTGTTTCTCATGTTTAACTATCTAAAAACACTCCTAAACCTCACGAGATCTTTCGTACCACAAATCACAATCCTTGAATCCATAAATTCAAATTTAAGGAAAGTTAAGAGCCAAGTCTAGATAGTTCTTAGAGTCCTTTCAAATAGTCTGTTGCAAATGCTTTAAACTTGTTTTAAGACTTGAGTTTTGAGTTAAGTAAGAGTAACAAATGAAGGTCATTTCTTCAAAAAGAGTATATGGGAACAAAGTATTCCCAAAGAGTAAATGTTTTCACATTTAAACAATAGAGGAAACACCGATTTTACAAGAGAGCATTTGAGCTAGTTTTTGAGTAATTATCTCAAACCACAAAAATAGTTTTTTGTTTTTAAACATATGAGTTGCGCATTTTGGGAGTAGTATTGAACACCGATGTGGGGACGAGTTCATAACAACTCAATGTCTCCATAAACCATGTACCCAACATGGGCAGAAAGGGTCATACTTTTTAGATGATTCCTTAGTGCATTTTAGCATAGACTAGTGGATCCACTTAGTTGAGACGTTTTATATCCCGGCAAGTTATATGACAGTTCTGACAGCGTGGGCGAGATGATGTATCATCACATAGATCATAGTGATGGTTGTCAGTTAGAGAAACTCCCACATAATTATATTACTTTATTATATGATTAATTTGGGTTGTTATTTACTGTTTAAATACTTTACATAAACTGCACCTTTACCTGGTTTAATTTTGCATTTGAGTTGAGTATTCATGAGATGATAAAGTTGGGGTAAGTGTTCTTTCAAAAATCATTCCAAGCTTATGTCGTGTTTAGTTTTCCCCTCGCATGCTCGTACATTCAATGTACTGATGCCATTTAGCCTGCATCATTTTATGATGCAGATACAGGTAACAAGGATCAACATCTAGTGCCTCGTTGATCCAATTGAGCACTCAGAGTAAGTTGGTGAGCCTCCTTGCTTTCTGGAGGATCTCTATTTACATTGCTTTAGTACTTTCAGTTGTTAGGATGATCATGGGTCTTGTCCCGACATCCCTCACAGTCTAGAGGCTTCATACACAACTAGTTAGTTCATTTGTCATTATCTTGTTATTGGCTTATGTTTTGAGACTTGAGTTCCCATCTTGGCTAGTTGAATGCTTATTTTAAGACATTCTAAGTTTATTTCATGAGTTCATCTTTTGAGACTATTTTCTTGTTATTTCAGTCTTCCACTGAGTAGTAAGCCAGGCCAAGGGTTCGCTTAGGGTCAACAATGATCACCGAGTGCCAGTCCTCTCCAGGGTGTAGGCTCGGGACGTGACACCACTTGCCTTAAATCAATCAACAATCACTACAACAGTTGAGTCTTCCCCTTTCGAATCACTTCCAAAGTCTCGCGATCTATAATAATCAAGTATGAAAAGAAATGGGTCAATCAACTGAATACCCAATTTCAAAATGGAGATTTGAATCCGAAAAATAATACTTGAAAACTATTTTTAAGGTTTAGAAACTCATTAGTGAAAATCATTTCAAAAAAGGGATCAAAACAACTTCAAAATCACCATTTTTTAAAATTCTTGTGTTTTTGAAGATAACCCCAAATTTCTCATTTAAAGGCTTGATTTGAACACATAAATCCATAAACAATAATAGGTAATTGAAGATTTAGAGCTAAGTATTGTTACCTAAAACATTTTACTCTAGAACCTGGTCATAATCGCCTCCGTAAAGCTCCCTAAAGTGAAAAATGGTGAAATGGGGCTTAAACCGTCAAATGGCAACAAAACCCTCTCAAGTGTCGCTTAAGCGAACCAGGTTCCATTTAAGAAATCCCCGCAAAAGGTGGGGGTCTCAGTATTGCGAATCAGGTTTTGCTTAAGAAAACATCGATATAACGAACGCACCTAAACGGCCAATCTCGCTTTTGCGAACCTGGTTCAGCTTAAGCAACCATCACTAAAGCGAACAAGGTTCCGCTTAAGCGAACACTTCAGCACCGGAAACAATATCAGCCAACAAAAAATCATCGAAAGAACCCTTGGGATTCATTCGAAACCCCGTGAACACAAACCACATATGAAAATCAATTATACTTGACGTTCTAAACTAAATGGAACCATCGAAACATGAATCTGAGGTCTCCTTGACCCAACATCCGCAAAACCACAAAAAAAACTTACACCTAACAAAGGCTAAAACAAGCTTGGGACCTCTCAAAAATCAAACTAGACCTCACCTAGGCCTAAAATCATTCCTCAAATCCAACAAACATTTGGATTCTGATCTAAGCCTTTTAACCCTAAATGTTGACCAAAGTCAACCCAAAGGATAAAATTCTATGACTTCACAACTTAGGACCTCAAATCCTAAAAAAAAACTCAAAATCAGAAATTGACAACTCTTATTGATCATATTTCACATTTCGGATCTAATGGAATCGACGGAGTTCCATTCCGATACTCGAAACTCCAAAAGACACCAAAATTCACTTATTTAACATCTTCGTCTTTCAATCTCAAAACTGACAAAAAATCTCAACTTTTAACGCAAAGTTAAAAACTAGCTTTTTAAAACAAAATTATAGGAGACTCGAGGTCAATCATTGGAGGACAAAATGCTAATTTCCAGAGAAAAACAAAAAATGACCGACCGGTCAGTACATTATCCACCATTTAAACCCACGATCGTCCTTAAACATAAAGCAAAAGAAAGTACCAGGAGATTCAAAAAACCATGAGAATCAAGAATAGAATCCTTAGCTTCCCCTGTCATCACTTTGTCTTGAATAAGACATAGTTTCTTGTCATCAAACAAACGCTCACGAATATGCTCAACTAAGGAGGAACGAACCTCAATAAAAGCAATCAAACCACTTATCTCCTAAAAAATATGTAACCGTATGAAACTATTTGCTAACCTCTAAACATCTCTAGCCAATGGTCTCTTCTCCACACTAATAGCAAAAAGACTCTCCATTATAGAAGTCTTCCTACTCAAAAAATCAACCACCATATTTGTAACGACCCGAGAGCACCCCCTAGTCGTTACCGGCATATTCGACCTCTCGGAGGTCTTATACAAGCCCTTAGCATTCGTCATAACATTTATCATAGAAAAATAGCAAAAAATTTAAAACTTTTCCATAATATAACACAAGACTTAAAAGTGACCTCATTAAACCTTTAATACAAAATCGGAGTACTACGTCTCAAGGTAGCCATCTTAAAACATTACTACAACACAAAAGGGACACATCCCTTACAATACAAAAGAAACTACTGTCTAGTACATAGAACTTAAGAAAACTCTTTAACATAAAGGTCCTTGAATCTTTAAGGACACACCCGAACATGGGATTAGTAAGCCAAGCACATCACTTCTAGGAAAGACCCTTTAGTCACCATCACCTACACTTGGTGTAAAAAGATGAAGAAGAATGGTGTTAGTACAAGAATGCACTTAGTATGATAACCATGCAAAACATGCTCTTAAAAGGACATTTAGTTGGAAACCATGCATCATGCCTTTTTAGAGAAACTTCAAGAACATTTAGTACATTAGGCACAATATAAACTACATAATCATCATACACATGGAAACCATTCCTAATACCATATAGAGCCACTTATAACATTTTAGGCACATTCAATGCATACAATACATTACCTTCTTCTTTATCTTAACACCTTTCCTCAAGCAACCCTTAGGGAATACTTGGTGCAATGTATCGCCTTAAGGTTACCAAAGGTGAATTTACATATACCCTTCATCAATCCAACCACATATATTCATAGAGTCATAAGCACACCATAAGACATAGTCTTCACATAGGAACCATAACCTAAGACAACCCCCAAGTCACACTAGTGCAATGTGCAAGTAGCATCCCATAATACTACTCACACCAAGTGTTCCTAGGAAGCCACCATAGACTAGGCACATCATATTCAACAAGTCATAACATCTTCATTTAGACATAACACCAACATACTTCATAACATCATATAAGGACTCATTCATTTACTACATCATTAGTCATAACCCATTTAATTCATATCATAGGTAAACCACCCTCGCAACCCCTTCACAAGCTCACTTGTGCAATGTACACATGGAGACCCATACCCCCACATATACTAAGCAAACCCATCAAGAAGTCATAAGTGTAATTCACATGCATAATCATACTTCATCTCTTGACATAAGTAAAGTCAACCTTAACATGCTTTCATATTAACATACATAGACCATAGTCTTCATTACATAAAGAGCCTAATCATAACCTCCCTTAGAGTCCACTTGTGCGATACATAAGTAGGGTCCATAGTCCTACCTACACTAAGTAATTCTTCAAGAAATCATGACTAGAGTTCATATTCTTATCTTAGTTCATTTCTTAACTTTTGGGAGACAATGCCATAACCGACATAGACCATGTGAGCTACATGGAATCCGGTGTTCTACTCTCACACCGAAAAGAGAGGGTACTACTTGCCAAGGTAGGATCTACATACATCATAGCTATCTAGTTGATCCACTAAGCTAATACTTATGGGGGCACGTAGTTATGGAACAAGGATATTGCTACTCAAAACCTTGACTTACTAGGCGTGGAGGTTTCCATCTCATGATACAACATCTATGTTGAGAACTCGGACTTGGTAAACGTGAAGGTTCTCTTGTGGGAAGTCGGACTTGCTAAACGTGAAGCCCCCACTCTCATTTTTCATGTTCACTAGGTGCTAAGCTCCAACTCCCTTTTTAAACATCTTTAAGCTTTTATTTAACATTCGTTCATAAAATAGGCTTTAGGGACTTAATCCCTCATTTCATTTAGCTCAAAGGTTTCTAAGATAAGAATGACCTTTCATCATAGAACCTACATTATGTGAGAATGACCTTTCACATAATCATACTATATTCATAGCATAGTCTAGTTTAGAGTACAATTGAGGAAACCTTTCAAGAGACTCACTTTCACCAGATTATCATAAACCTTATTCATTCATGTGTGTGTACATATGTGAGAAAGCCTTTCACATAAACAGCTTTATACAACACATATTCATACCTTGCTAATCATACACTTTCCATGCATAATAAGATGTAAGGGTGCCAATAAGAGTTCACTTTTCAATAGACACCACAACACATCATATTCACAACTATACATGTAGAGTGTGTGTGTGCATATTGGTCGTCATAGTGACATATTAGCAACAACATTGATATTGACTGTTCTTCCCTTAAAGGGATCACTAAACATTCACAATGTCCCTAATTCATGATCAATTCACATATAAAGCCCTTAGGGATTTTAGACCACACACCCACACTTCATCATAGGAGACAAGGACACATTCAACATTGAATAGGTACTCCTAACATGTATATGATCAAACATTCATATAGGGGTCATATAGGTAGGGGTCATTCCACAATAGTACCTAACATAATCAATCATGTAGACCACACCTTATCCCTAACATTATCATTCAATTATACTCCACATCATCAACACACTTTAAACATCATGTAGCATTGAGGATTTCATACATAACCTTCATAGCATAACTTCGCAAACATATGCATCATAATCATCAATTCACTTTACATCAATTGCCTTCAAGGCCATGATCTCAACATGCATAGATAGACAAGAAGTGAACACCTCCACCATAAATGGATCAAACCACACAACATCAATTCTCATACTACAGACTAGAAGTTAGGTCAACTAACCAATTCTCCAAGCCATGATCACCAAGGATCAATCCTCAACAATTCATAGTCAATTGACATAGATAGTAATAGGAATCAACAATGTAATTCAATAACATAAAAACAATCTAAGTACAATTCTATAAACAAAGGGATCAACCCATAACTTTACCCATAAGGCCATAATTTTCAACTCATCCATATCCCAACAATTCAACATGAATAAGTATAGATAATCATAGGAAACATCAATACAATCTAATCTAAACACAATTTCACCAATAGAGATCATATTCACAAAGACCCATATCATAGGCCAATTTTTGAGAATTTGGGGATCATGGGTTCTTCAAGAATTCCTTTGAAAATTGACTTAAAAACATTAATTACACGTTAATTCACCAATAAAATGATCTAGAAAATCGTTTGACAAGGAACCATTGTTTAGATTGAAAATTGGGAAATTTAGTCTTTGAATCACTTTTGAAAATCTTTGATAGAACTCCTTGAATGAGAGGTTATTCAAGAATCAAGAGTCACCTTAATTATTGAAGACCCGTGAAATTGAAGAAGAAATCAGTTGAAAACCCATCTTCTAGCTTGAGCTTCATTGGTCTTCAATGGGGTTTTTGAGAGAATCTATTTTGAGAGGGAAGGATCAATTTGAAGAATGGGGTCTATTTAGGTTTTGGGGTTTTAAACAACTTAAAATACCCTAAAATAGGTAGAATAACCGTTTATAATAATTCTCCAAAGTACCCAAACTACCCCTCCCTTAGTTGGACCTTTTAAACAAGTCAAACTTGAGTTTTATTTTCGCGGATTTCGTCGGGAAACAAGTTTGCGACGCGGAGGTGTTCCCACATGTTTTCTAGAAATTAAATTCGAGACAATAAAGTTCGCGACATGTCCGCGACACGGACCAAACTTTTGGCCCTTGGTGGAGCTACACCACGACGCGGACATGCTCCTTGCAAGCATAACTTCAAGCTGCCTTGGTAGCTTGCTAGGCCAAGGTTGGGGTCCTCCTCGGGGACCCTTAGGGTGGCCCCCAGGGCTCGTATCTGAATGTTTGACCCTAAAAACATATATTAAGGCACTAGGGTCACCTCCACTGATTTTAGACTCCAAACAATACATAAAAACATGAACAACATACTAGAACACACCAACATGTAAAAGACTAGGTTCCGAACGTCTTGGTCATCCCTTGACGTTTGACTTCCAAACTCTTTAAAACTGACTATTCTTCATTATTTTGACAAGTTATTAATGCATAAAACCCATGTGAGGCTCTATTTAATCCTACTTCATTTTGAGGGTCGTTACAATATTGGCTTTCCCTAGATTATACAAGATGGTGATGTCATAGTCCTTCAATAGTTCTAGGCATCGGCGATGCCTCAAGTTCAGATCTCTCTAACTGAAGATATACTAAAAACTCTAATGATTGATGAAGACCTCAGAATGAACCTCGTAAAAATAATATCGCCATAGCTTAAGCATAAACTCTACACCTGCTAACTCCAAATCATGGGTAGGGTAATTTCTCTCATGGGTCTTCAACTATCAAGAGGCATAGGCAATCACCTTGCCTTTCAGCATAAGAACACCACCTAATCCTACTCTAGAAGCATCACAGTACATAGTGAAGTTCATGCCCTCATAGGGTAAGGTCAAAATAAAAGCCGACATCAACAAAGTATTGAGTATTTGAAAGCTCTGGTCACACTCATCAAACAACTAGAAACTCACACTTTTCTAAGTCAATCTTGTCAAAGGAGATGCAATGGTAGAGAAGGTCTAAATAAATCGTTGATAATAACCCGCAAGTCCCACAAAACAACAAATCTCAGTAGCCGATGTAAGTCTTTTGCAACCCCTCACTGCCTTAATATTCGTTGGAATCAACCGAATACCCTCCTTGGACACTATGTGTCCCAAAAATGCCATATAATCAAGCCACAACTCGCACTTTAAGAACTTGGCATAAAGTTTTTCTTCCTTCAATCTCTTGAATACCATCCTCAAAGGCTGATCATGATCCTCCTCAGTCTTAAAGTACACCGAGATGTCATTAATGAATAGTATCACAAAAGAATCTAGATATGGTCGGAACACCCCGTTCATCAACTCCATGATAGTTGCAAGGAAGTTAGTCAAACCAAACGACATCTCAAGAAACTCATAGTGACCATAACGAGTCCTAAAAGCTATCTTTGAGATATCTGATTCCCTAATCTTCTGCTGATGATACCCAGATCTCAAATCAATCTTAGAAAATAGAGATGCACCCTGAAGCTGATTGATGATTGGTAGATTTTC
This sequence comes from Solanum stenotomum, assembly GCF_019186545.1. NCBI lineage: Eukaryota > Viridiplantae > Streptophyta > Magnoliopsida > Solanales > Solanaceae > Solanum > Solanum stenotomum. Next base: position 46,018,491 of record NC_064284.1, read on the forward strand.
ACTCATTTAAGGTCCATTTAGCTTAATAATTAGTGTCCTCAATGCCTAAGTTTGTCCATTTCTAATCAAATATTGATTATTTGTAGGTATGAAGGACATTGAACAAGGCAGGGACTAATGTTTGGAAGACTAGCCAAAAATAAAAAGATATGCAAAGTGAACATTGTTGATCCCCTAACATGAAGGGTGGATAGCCAACTGAGCACAACCTCGCCCAAATTGATTTATGGTTAAGTCAGCATGGGAGATTGTGAGACTTCAGAGTAAAAGAAGAAGAGATATTGGGTAATATATTTGAATCAAAGGATTGTCATTTAAAATAAATTTCTTCATATGGAATGTATGAGGAAGGCCCAACAAAGTTGCAAGTTGTGTTAAGAGTTATGCCATCAATTATAATGTGCATGCTCTAGAAGAGGAGGAATGTCAGGATGCATGAGGAAGTTGTTGACTATACATGCATGGTGATGCAAATTCAGGATATAGTCAAGAAGCTTGTAAAGGTGTTATACTCGTGGATTACATGGTGAATGTGGAATTCGCAAGGCATAGTTGCAAAACTTAGAGGATATAGACCTAAGCTACAATTTGTCTAGGTTACATGGAAACTTCCTGCCAGACAGAAATTGAAATGTAATATTAATGGGACGAGTAAAGGCAATCCATGTCTTAGTTCATATGGATTTTGTTTGAGGATTGATGGAGGAGACCATATATCTGTAAAAGTCAAGGGCATAGGGATGGCCATGAATACTGAGGCTGAGTCGATGGATATTCAAGATGCACTAGAATACTGCCACGAGAAGAACCTGAATGAGGTAACTATTGAAACAAATTCATTAGTTGTGAGGAATATTATTCAAAGACAGTGGATAATACCATGGGAGATTACAGAGAAAGTTGAGAAGATCATCATGATTATGCAGTTGTTGGATGCATGTATGGTTCATACATTCAGAGAAGACAATACTTTAGCGGATGCATTAGCAAATCAAGTGGTAGAATCGCAAGGGACAGAGATGTACATGGACAAAGCTCAAGTGCCAACATCATAATCAAGGCAAGGAAGATAAATACACATGAAGATGCTCAAGTAAATCAATAAAGTACATAAAGGAAGACCCATAAGTAGATGCAGTTGACATTGGCACACACATACATGTCTACTGACATGGGAGCAAAAGGAAATCACAGTCGAAATATTAACAGAGTATGCCTTGAAGAAGACATCAAGATTGTGAAAAATAACCTATCTAGGACTAAATGCTCTAGCTATCAAAAGCCTTCACTAAAAAGAAAGGATAGTGCGGTCTTGGTTAGCGATAAGGAGATTGGGGAGTGCAACAACAACAAGAGGGCATCAAATGCTCGAAATCGCCTGAGTAGAAGTGACAAACATCACTTACAAAAAGGAAGAGGGAGAAAGGCGAATGAGGAAATTGGACTTACAGGCAGCCCGATGCAACATAGGCACAAGCATGACATATCGATCCTTTGGGATGACCCCCCACCACCTGAGAGCACAAAATGGAAAGGGTTAGGAGAGAAAAACAACAAAGAGGAAGAAGATGAGAGGAACTTACCTTGTAACAGTGAATATAATAGATGGAGTCTCCAAGAAACACTAATAGGAGCTAATGTGAAGGCGAACCAGAGGAGGAGAAAATGAAGTTACGAGTTCCAACGATAAGCGGCATGCAAAACAAATAACTTTTAGGAAAGTGTAGAGAACACTCTTCTCAGCTTAAGAGGTCTTTTATTCATGTTGGTAGGATAGTAATGGATTGGGTTATTTTGAACCCGGCCTCAGCTTCTAGACTCATTGGCTTTGTCTTAGCTTTGTTTTTTTTACAGTCTATATTATTAATAAAAAGGTCCATGGACCAAAAATTTATTAAAAAAATAACTTTTAAAGGGTAAAATATGAAGAATAAAGTTATTTATGTATTGGTTTTATAAAATATCAAGTACTCTCTCTGTCTCCAATTATTTGTCCATTTTTGAATTGACACACCTATTAAGAAAAACAATGATTGACATAGTGAGTTGATCATGTTACCCCTATTAATTATGAAGTAGGTGAATTAAAAATTTAAGATTTTCAAAAAGTTCTACCTTTTTTAAATAATTAATTGAGGGTATAATAGGTAAAAAAAATTGTGTTTTCTTGATTTGTCAAAATGGACAAGTAATTAGGGACAATTAAAAAAGGAAAAGTGGACGAGTAATTAGGGATAGAGGAAGTATTAACTAATACTCCCTCCGTCCCATTTTATGTGAGGTAGTTTGACTCGGCACGGAGTTTAAGAAAGAAATGAAGACTTTTAAAATTTATGGTCCAAAATGAATGATAGAAATTTGTGTGGCTGTAAATCATTTCATTAAGAATAAAATATATATTTTACAGTCAAATTGTTACTTAATATAGAAATGTGTCATTCCTTTTGGGACTGACTAAAAAGGAAAGTAAGTCACATAAATTGGGACAAAAGGAGTATCTAGTACTTTATTTGTTCCTAATTACTTGTCCACTTTTGAATTGACACACCTATTAAGAAAACAATTAATGACATAATGAGTTTACCATTTTACCCCTATTAATTATGAAGTGGATAAATTAAAAATTTAAGATTTTCAAGAAGTTCTATCTTTTTCAAAGTAATAATTTTTTATTTTTTTTAAAATTCAGGGTATAATAGGTAAAAAAAATTATCTTTTCTTGATTTGTTAAAATGAACAAGTAATTAGGGACAATTATAAAAGGAAAAATGAACAAGTAACTAAGAACAAAAAGTACTCCCTCCGTCCTTATTTAGTTGTCCACTTTAGAAATGACACATATATTAAAGCAACAATGATTAGCATAGTGAAGTTACAATTTTGCCCTTATTAATTATGATTCCAAAATAAATTTATTCAAGATAACTAATCAATGTTGGGGAAGTTTAAATTTTCAAGAAGTTTAAATGAGGGTATAATAAGAAATTTTTTTTTGTCCTTTCTTGATTTGTCAAAATGGACAAGTAAATAGGGACATTTAAAAGAGGAAATATGGATAAGTAAATAGGGACGGAGGGAGTATTTTTTTAATCTACTTTTAGTAAGAACTATATATAAATAGAAACGAAAGGAGTAAATCATTTAAGGCAAAAATGTAATGGTATACAGATGTAGAGTTCCAACTTGCAAGTGGAGGACACTATTAATGTTGGAAGAAAATGTGTTCACGAGCCGCCAGTTTTCTTTGTTTACACAGTATTTTGGACAGCTCTCCTTGACATTCACATTTTGTGTTACTTGAAAAGAATTCACTCACATCTTCTTGTTAAAAAAAAATAGTAGAGTACAATTAATTCTCTCATTCTTCTCCCATGAGAAGTTGTAAAGTTGTTGTTGGTTTTTTCATCCCTTGTTTCTGTATCATCTATTTATCAGGTGCTTTCTCCCCACAAGATAACTACTTGATAAACTGTGGTTCAAATACAGATGTCTTAGTTGATAACAGACTCTTCCTTGGTGACTCTAATTCAGTTTATACCTCTCAAGGTAAGTCTATTGTCTTTGAAGAAAATACAAACCCATCTTCCAATTTATCTTTCCTTTATTCTAGTGCTAGGGTTTTCAATGATGCTTCAAAGTATGTGTTCAATATCAACAAGATTGGGACCCATTTCTTGCGACTTCATTTCTCTCCCTTCACTTCTCACAATTATGATCTCAGAAAAGCAATTTTCAGTTTTTCTGCAAATGGGGTTTTGCTTTTTAGTGTTAATACTACTATTACTAATAGTGTGGTTAGAGAGTTCATATTGATGGTGGATAAGTTTGAACTTGAAATTAACTTCACACCTAATCCTTATGAATCCAGTTTTGCTTTTGTAAATGCAATTGAAGTGTTTTCAGCTCCGGATGATTTCATAATTGGTGATGGGGCTAAATCAGTTGGTCCCAAAGGAATTCGGGAGTTTAATCAGAATATGACGTTACAAACATTAGAGACTGTTCATAGGATTAATGTTGGAGGGTTAAAGTTAACTCCTTTTAATGATACTCTTTGGAGAAGTTGGATTCCAGATGAAGATTTTCTCATTTTGAAATATGCTGCTAAAATTGCAAGAACTTCTCATGTTCCCAAGTATCAAAAGGGTGGTGCTACAAGGGAAATTGCTCCTGATAGTGTCTATATGACAGCACAGCAGATGAATACGGATAATGTAACTACAGATTTCAAATTTAATATCACATGGAACTTTCCTGTCGCTATTAAAGATGCTTCCCACTTTGTTCGCTTGCATTTCTGTGATATTGTTAGTTTGTCACCTGGACAGTTGTACTTTAATGTATATCTCAATGGCTTCACAGCATACAAAGACCTTGATTTATCTTCGCTTACATTCCGTGAGCTTGCTACACCATATTACATAGATTTTGTGGTATACTCAGGTAGTTCAGGCGTTGTGCAAGTAAGCATCGATCCTTCTAACTTAAGTAGTTCAATGAGGAAGAATGCCATTCTGAATGGTGTTGAGATTATGAAAATGGTTAATTTTGTGGCTTCCCGGGCAGGTTCTAACAAGAGAAATGTTTGGGTTATAGTGAGTTCTGTTCTTGGAAGTTTTGTTCTGCTGACTGTGGTGATGATTCTTGCTGCTTTGCTATTCTTCGTCTGCAGAAAGAAAAAGCTAAAACCAAAGCCCTCAGAAAGTGCTGGATGGACGCCTTTACGTCGATATGGAAGTAGTTCCCATGGTACATTGTCTGATGGGACTTCGCCTGGACCAAATGGATATCTAGGCCAGAGGATTCCCTTTGCCGAAATACAATTGGCTACTAATAATTTTGATAAGAGTTTGCTAGTCGGTTCTGGTGGCTTTGGGATGGTATACAGAGGTATTCTTGGAGACAACAGAAAGGTTGCTATAAAGAGAGGTGTGCCAGGTTCCAGGCAGGGCCTACCTGAATTTCAGACTGAAATCACTGTTCTTTCGAAGATTCGCCACCACCATCTTGTTTCACTTGTAGGTTATTGTGAAGAACAGTCTGAGATGATACTTGTTTACGAGTATATGGAGAAGGGACCTCTTAAGAGGCATTTGTATGGTCCAGGCATATCACCCTTATCTTGGAAGAAAAGGCTTGAGATATGCATAGGTGCAGCAAGAGGTCTCCACTACCTTCATACAGGTTTCGCTCAAGGAATCATCCATCGTGACATCAAGTCAACTAACATCCTCCTTGATGAAAATTGTGTTGCTAAGGTTGCTGATTTCGGTCTCTCAAGGACAGGCCCTTGTCTTAATGAGACCCATGTCAGCACTGGTGTAAAAGGAAGTTTTGGCTACCTTGATCCGGAATATTTTCGGAGGCAGCAGCTTACTGACAAGTCAGATGTTTACTCGTTCGGAGTTGTTCTATTTGAAGTCTTATGTGCTAGACCTGCAATTGATCCTCTGCTTACACGAGAGCAAGTTAATTTGGCTGAATGGGCTATGCAGTGGCAGAAGGATGGACAACTAGACAAGATTGTTGATCCCCATATCAGAGGCCAGATAAAGCTAAACTGTTTGAGGAAGTTCGGGGAGACTGCCGAGAAATGTTTGGCTGATTATGGAATTGATAGGCCAACAATGGGTGACGTATTGTGGAACTTGGAATATGCATTCCAGCTTCAAGAATCTGGAACACTTGGAGAAGTGCCTGAGATTTCCAATGAGCTTCCAGTGCCATTGCCAGAGGGTCTCCACAATGAGGTGTATAATGGTGATGGGGCTTCAGATATATCGACAAGCAAGGTATTTTCACAATTGATGACTAATGAAGGAAGATAACTAGTCTATAGTATAGTGCACCATCAAATCATTGTTCAACAGTTTTCAGGTATCAATGTTGATTTTGGTTCACTTTAACATTTTCTTTTTACGTTTTTCTTAATTGGCAGAGCCATCATATACTCTTTGAACTAATATACTATAAAAGTGTGTATCATGCAATAACCTGTCCTATGATGTAATCCTTGTCATGTTCATGCTCCTAACAAAAGAAACATAGCGCTGGATTGATGAACATCTATAAGCAGAAATGTTCTTGCGTACCAAATCCATCATAGTCTGTTCATGCTTTCTATTACCTCAAATCCCCTAATGCCTATCAAATAAGGGTCCTACCGATCAATGACCATGGTGTCTAAGGCGTGATCTTGTACCCATAGTGCAGTACACTGAACAGCAATCCAAACTCCCTGCCCTCAGAAAAAAATAAGTGACCCCCTTTGTTATGACAAATATATTCCCGAACTATCGTAAATGACATGCAGATACCATCTGATATACTTTTGGGACATTGGTGCCCCTGCCATCCAAAAACTAGAGCATATATGTCCTTCACTCTAACAGAAGACTAAATAGGGACACGTGACGCTATCTTATCCATCGATCCGATATTTAATAAATGTCATGATGGTGGATAAGATTATGACACGTGAAAGCCCGTTAGTATAAAGAGTATATATGCTCTAGTTTTTAGACGGTAGAGGCACCAATGTTCCAAAAGTATGACGAAGGGTATCTGCATACCATTTACGATAGTTGGGGGTATATTTGTCCTTTTTCCCTTTTAAATATTATAGATATCTTTACTACATTTAATGCCAAACACATACACAATCCCTCTAACTTGCTCTCATTTTTTATTTTGGCACTCCATCTTAGCATTGTTCCATTTTAACCGTTACACTCTATTTTTTACGTACCATTTTAACACGAAATACTATTTTTATGATTTGTTTATTTTTATATATGTTCTTCAATTGCATTTTCTTATTTTAAAAATCGGCATGTGTCAGTTAATTTTAGTAAAAAAATTAAAATTAACGAACAAACATTGATTATTTTTGAGAGTTTTTCTGTATATTTTGTGTGAAAAATAACCGACGAAATTGTGTTGGTTTTCTTTCTTAAAAAATTATCGACATCCCGACTCAGTCGAGTTTTAACATTTATTTAGTAGTGTTATTAGCAAAGAACATGACTTTTTTCTCGTTTTGAAGATGGATTTTTTGTTATTCGTATTCAGTTATATTAAAAATTAAAAGAGAGTATTTGCATCAAATTCTAATAGCCTAAATGATAAGAAACAAATAAATATGTAGTATTCTTTAATTTAATTGAATGTTTAAGAAAGAAAATAAAAAAAAATCATCGATTTATTTCCATGCAAAAATATAGAGAAAAAATCTCAAAAAATAATATTTTTATTTTAAAAAAATCTATGTTCATTCGTTAATTTTTAATATTTTATTTACGAAAATTAGCAGACGCGTCAAATTTTAAAATAAAAAACTGCAATTGAAGAACAAAAATAATAATCAAAAAAAAATTCCATGTTTGAATGGTATATAAAAAATGTAATTTAAGGGTTAAAATGGAACAAAATTAAGTTGGAGTGTCAAAATATAAAATAAGGAAAAGTTTGATGGATTGTGTATGTGTTTGACCAGCATTTAACCATCATATTTTTCACTCTTGTGCAGTCAACTCATTTAAGCAGTTCAGACCAAGAGTTGGTTTTACGATGAGTTGGGTCCTAACTAAATTTACATTTACCTCCACTATGTTATTTTCTTTGTAATTGTGGTATGAATATCTTAGCTTGTGACACTAGTGTAATATCTTAAGCGTAATATAAATCTTTAAACAAGGAAAAATGACCAAGAATATCCCTAATCTATAGGAAACGGTTCAGAAAAAATTTTCTTCCAACTTTTGATCTAAAAATACGCTTCACCTTTGTTTTTTGTTAAAAAATTCCTCTCCTTTCATCTTTTGGTATAAAATATCCTCAATCCAGTTTTTTTTATTGAATTGAATTCTTTTGCTAATTAGTTAAATTCTTTTATTTGTTCTAAAAGACATTTTTTTATTTATTCAAATTCTTAAGATTAGTTTATCTCGAAATATTTAAAATATTTCAGTTTAACATAAAATAAAATAAATAAATTTATTGTGTAAAACGAAGAATAAAATTCTTATTCTTAAAAGAATACAATAAAATTCTTATTCTTCATCTTTACACAATAAATTCTTTATTTTACATTTTATACATTATTATGTTTTGTTTTGATTTGTGAAATAATTTTTTAATTTATTTGAATAGATTTTTTAAATTATATTAAGTATTCATGTTAAAATTCAATTATATCAATATTTAATATTTTCTTTGATTTACTTTTTAATAAATAACATATAACAATAATAAAAATAATAATTAATGTCACTGAGCAAAATCTGAGGACTTTTTTGAAATTATCCCCAAAAAATAAGTAAGTATTTATTTCATCAAAAAAGTAAAGCCTAAAGGAACTTGCAATACCCTCGGAAGGTCTACAAAGAAAACTTCCAAACCAAATGGTAAATCCTTTTTGACACACTCCTAACTTCACAATTCACATAAATATGTTTTACTCACCATCGCCCCCCCCCCCCCCCCCCCCCCCCTAAAAATGTTTTCCCCCCCCCCCCCCCCCCCCCCCCCCCTCCGCCCCACCAACCAACCCCAACAGTGTCTAATGCGTTGGGATCCTCCCCAGAAGTTTTGGCACATCATCTATATATATAATTCAACCACTTCTATTTGTCGATGCCATAATATAAACAATAAAATGTGATCGAAGTGAAGAAAAATGTTTTTTTGGCACATCATCTATATATATAATTCAACCACTTCTATTTGTTGATGCCATAATATAAACAATAAAATGTGTTCGAAGTGAAGAAAAATGTTTTCTTAATTTTTTTTTTTGGAAAATAAATCACTTCTTAATTATTTATAAGTAAATAAAAAAGGCTTTATATATAGTCAGTCCTTTAAACTTGTTAAAATATTCTATTTAGACACTCCAGCTAATTAAATTAATTAGACACTTTCGATTCAACTTTAAAAATTTTTACGTGTGTTTTCATTCATCTATTAGTTAGTTAAGTTAAACACATAAAATATATTATTTCATTTAAACAGACGCATCAACCTTAAATAGAAAATATCTGAAGTTTTACGCTTTATTGAAGTGAATGTTATAATAATTAAAGAAAATGATATATTTTATTAATATACAAATGAAACACACATATTTTTTTCTTTAATATTTGAATAAAAAATGTCTAATTGAAATGTTTAGTTAGGATAAAACTTGGTTCAAATATCTAAATATATTATTCTAATAAATTTAAGAGACTAATTATATATTAGGGGTGTGTTTGGTATGAAGGAAAATGTTTTTTTGGAAAATAAGTAGATTTTGACTTCTTTTCTCATGTTTAGTTTGTGAGTAGAAAATATTTTTTCAGAAAAGATTTTTAGTGTTTTCTTTATGAATGAAAAACGTTTTTGAGAAATATCTTTTATTTTTATTAGAGTAGAAAATATTTTTTGAAATTGAAAATATTTTATAAAAACAAACTTAATTTTTTTTTGAGGTGGGGGGTCGAAGGTAGGGGTGAAAAAATAAAAAATTGAAGTTGAATTATTTTTTAAAAAACAAACTTAAAATATTTTTTGTGGGCTGATAGGGGG
>NC_064284.1:46028256-46158367 GCF_019186545.1 Solanum stenotomum
TTTTTTAAAAACAAACTCAATTTTTTTTGGGGGGGTGGGGGGGATTGGGGAGCTGGCCGAAGGGTGGGGTCGAGGATCGGGGTGATTTCGGGAGTGGGGAGGAGAGTCGAGGATAGGGGTGAAAAAATAAAAATTTGAAGTAGAAAATATTTTTTAAAAACTAACTTAAATTTTGTTTTTGAAGGGTGTGGGGGGCTGATGTGAGGGGGGGAGGTAAAAAAATAAAAAATTGAAATTAAAATATCTTTTAAGAACAACTTTTAGTATTTTTTTTTCGGTGGAGAGGGGGGGGGGGATTGTAGGAGGCTGGGGGTAGGGGTGAGGGAGGGGTAAAAGAATTGAAGTTAAAAATATTTTTTTAAAACGAGTTTTTTTTTTTAGGGTGGTTGGGGGCTGGTTTGATGGTGCAGACTTTGGGGTTTTCCATTTTTAGTTAGTATTAAGTGACGTCGTTTTACAGTAAATTAGACTAACTAGATAATGATTTAAGACCCCCAAATTAAGTCATCTTCCTCATAATTCTAAAATCCCAAATCGAAACCAACTCTTCCCCCAAAATTCTCTCTCTAGAACTTCAAGGAAGAAGAAGAAGAAAGTGGAAGCTAGGGTTTGAAGGAGCAAGGTTTATACTCAATTTATTTGTAGATTGATAGCTAAGGTATGGTAGTCCTTCATCCATGGATAGTCTTCATTCATGGAGTCCCTCCAAACTCAATTTCAAAACTAGTAATTCCCCAAAAGCTAGGGTTTTACTCCAAGTCATGGATTCCTCTCTAAAAACGAATATAATGATTTAATTACTTTATATTATGATTAAATTGATGATATATTATTGTTTTTATGATGAAATCCCCAAGAATCCATGAAATCTCCATATTCCCAATTTGTGACCTTGTGATGTGGGTGAATTGAGGAAAGAAGGATATTATGAGATTATGCTTATAGTAATTGAGCTATTTGAATTATTTTATTATCCATGTCTAATGTAGTAATTCTATATGTGTTGATAGAGATGAGCTTTGACCTTTAAAAAGGCAAGACATGATATAATGCATGAATTATGAAGGTTATGTATAAACTTTAACAACACTTTGAGAGTGAAGTGTCCATGATTATAATAATGTTGTTGTGTTGATTGAAAGACTATTATCATGAACACATAATAAACATAATGTGACAGGTTTTCCCACACTATGATGATTCTAAGGTTGAAAGGCAATTCTCACCTAATCGAATCTAATGTTATATGTAGACATGGACGGTGAAAGGTTATTCTCACGCATGATCTAATGAGCTATCTTAATGAAACAAGTTATGACTTAATAAGTACTCTGTGGTATAAATGCTTAGCACCGAGTGGATTGAAATGACCTAAAAGGTTCTTAAAAATGTGCTTCGGAAGTTACCGGAAACTTGTTTAGCTATATCAAAAAAATTTCATTTCGTTTTTTGAAAATCCGACTTCATATTCTTGTTTAGGGGCTCAAATTGAGTGGGAAATGGGTCTAACCCAAATTTTAGAGCAACCGTATCAAAATCCAAAATTTCCAAGTGAAGACTTTTTCGAGGGTCTACTTTGGAGGGTCATGTCTCGTAGCACACAAATAATTGGGTGGCCCATAACATATCCATGGAAATCCCTTTGAGTTAGCTACCTAACGCACTTCGTTTCACCTCATTCGGAGTTCGGACGAAGAAGTTATGCCCATTTTCGTAAAATCTGTCCGGCAGGAAATGCAATTTCCAGTGAGCGTTTTTACTGTTCACCCGCCTCATTTTTTTTTTCTAAGTGTTGGACCATTTTTCCAAAGGGCATATGTTATTTCCTATATACCATTAGTTCAATTCCCATCTCTAAAACATTTCCCAAAACACCTCTCCCATACTTAGACACATTTTCTCTCAAGTTCTCTCAAGAACCCTAATCCAAAACCTTCCTCAAGATTGAAGAGACTCTTGCTCCAAGTTCCAAGCTTCCATTGAAGACACTCTCAAGACCTTCATAAGAACTCAAGGTATGTGGTGTTGAACTCATGGGTCCTTCCACCCATAGTGCCTAGACTCTATTCTACTCACTAATTCATGGTTTAAGTTAAGATTCATAAATTAGTCTTGTTCTTTGTAATAATTTCCTGCACATTGAATTTTAAACATGAAAAGTGATTGTTTTGAGCATGTTGTGACTCTAGAACTTGAATCTAAATTTGGAATGGATGTGGAGATTTTCATGTGGTATTGTGGGTGTTAAAAGGTGTTGTTGTAGGTTGTTCACTGGTTTGGCTGCATAATTACTACCCTATTTTCCATGCTCTTTGATTCCATTACATGCCTTCAAGGTGTTTGACAAAATGTCCAACTATGGAGAATTGATGAATCGATGCTTTAAAGCTTGAGTTATGAGATGTATGGCAATCCAGAGATGTGTTGATGACAAACTAAGCTTGTGTATATGTTCATTCCATACGTGAGATTGCATTAGAGCCTAATGGGAATTTCCTATATAAAGTGTTGCATGACCATGCCCGGTCCGGGGGAAAAGAACCGGACAACCATGTGAGAGGTTTATATCTCACCACCTAGGATGCTTGGGGTGTGACCAACATCAACCATGTGAGAGGTTTATATCTCACCACCTAGGATGCTTGGGGTGTGACCAACATCAACCATGTGAGGGGTTTATACCTTGCCACCAGGGTGTCCGGGTGTGAACGGCATCCCCCATCCTAAGTTGGGGTTATAGATTGGTTGGATCATGCATACACATATGATATCTACTATTAGTATAGATTTACTTAAACATGTTTTGACTTCACTTTGATCATGCATCCTCATATTGTTATTCATAATGCCTATGAAACTATTTCTTGTATTTCGATTGTGTCCTTGTCTATTGTTGTGTTGCACCCCGCATACTTAGTACATTCCAAGTACTAACGCATATTTTGCCTACATGATGTCACCATGTAGGGACCGGAGCTACTCTTGATCCTTCTCTCCATTCACGTGGCTAGTACGGTGCTTATCCGAGTTTGTTGGTGAGTCCTCAATGATTCGAGGGCTATGTTATGTTTCCTACTCCTATGTTTTGAGACTTTAGCTTGCAATTGTATTTTGACTATGAGGGGAGCCGGTAGTATGTCATGGCCCCCGTCCTATCTATGTATGTAGAGGTGTGCGTTGGACAAGTATTTTGTAAATGAGCTTGACTCTTGTTCTATGATGTCATTTTGAAATGGTTTGCCCTTAGTCCCTATTTCCCGTTAATTAATGTTGATTGTACTTCCGCGACCGATGAAGTGTGATGACAAGTTTGAGAGGCTTGTTTGGGGTTCCTTCGGGTTCCTCATTCGCCATGTCACGTCTAGGCCCTAGGCTTGGGTCGTGACAAGCTTGGTATCAGAGCACTAGGTTGTTAAATCCTCGGAGTCCAACACACCGCGTTGAGTAGAGTCCTAATCATGGTTGTGAAGCGCGCCACGACTATGAATGGGAGGCTACAAAACGTTTTAGGAAAGGTTTCCCTTCTTCATGTTCTATGTCGTGCTTAGAGTGCGATAAGGTGATTCCTCCCTAACGCTTGTTCTTTGGATTGCTAGATCATCATGCCAAACATGAGGGGAAGACGGGCCCGATCACCGGAAGAGCCACCCACCAATGGTGAGCTCCGTGATGCACTCACCATGCTTGCACAAGTGGTAGCTAACCAAGTGCAACAAGGAGCCCAAGCTCCTCGAACTACCACCCCGGGGGAAAGGGTGAGAGATTTCATGAGGATGAACCCTCCGGTCTTCCATGGTTCAAAGGTGGATGAGGACCCGCAAGAGTTCATCGATGAGGTATGCAAAATCTTGACCATTATGGATGTTGGTGCTTGTGAGAAGGCGGAATTGGCGGCCTACCAACTCAAGGGGGTTGCTCAAATTTGGTTTGATCAATGGAAGGGTGAGAAAGGTAATGGCTATGTGGTGTTGTGGGAGGAGTTTAAACTTGCTTTCCTTAATAGGTTCTTCCCTCTTGAGCTTAGGGAGGCAAAGTTGGTGGAGTTCATGAACTTGAAGCAAGGAGCTATGAGTGTGAGGGAGTATGCCCTCAAATTTGTCCAACTCTCCAAGTATGCACCTCACTTGGTGGCCGACTCTAGGTCGAGGATGAACAAATTTGTGATGGGTGTATCCGACTTGGTTAGTGAGGAGTGTCGGTCCGCTATGCTCATTGGAGATATGGATTTGTCTCGGTTGATGACTTATGCCGAGCAAATGGAGGAGGAGAAATTGAGGAAGAGAAGGGGGCACGAGGCCAAGAGGGCCCGATTGGAGAATAGGTTCCCTAAGGGTGCTAGATTTCATCAAGGCCGAGGAAACCCTCATGTCAACCGGGGATTTGCTATCAATGTTCCTAGACCTCAAGGGGGAGGTGAAGTGGGTTCTATGGATGTATGCCCTAAGTGTGGGAGGAAGCATGGTGGTCCTTGCATGAAGGGTTCGGGTGCTTGCTTTGAATGTGGAGAAGTGGGTCATAAGAGGTTTGAATGTCCCAAGATCCGCAACAAGGTCCGAAGTGCTAACACTACTCCTTTGGGTAGAGGTGCTTCTCAAAGTGGTGCCCCAAGGGACAATCGATTTTATGCTTTGCATGGTAGACAAGGTGTTAATGAGACTCCGGATGTGGTGACCGGTATGTTGCAAATCTTTGATCTTGATGTTTATACTTTGATTGATCCGGGTGCCACCCTTTCCTTTGTTACCCCCTTAGTTGCTAGAAAATTTCATGTCGAGTCGGAATTGTTGCATGAGTCATATGAAGTATCCACTCCCATTGGTGTCTCTATTGTTGCTAGAAAAGTGTATAGAAATTGTCCGGTTTGCATATTAAATAAGTTGTTGCCTTGTGATCTTGTTGAGTTGAACATGGTGGATTTTGATGTTATTCTTGGGATGGATTGGTTGCATGCATATTATGCTTCTATTGATTGTAGGACTCGTAAAGTCAAGTTCCGATTTCCTAATGAACCCGTCCTTGAGTGGGAGAGCCGGGATGTTGTGGTGAAGGGGAAATTCATTTCTTGCATTAAAGCCCATAGGTTGATTTCCAAAGGGTGCTTGTACCATATTGTGAGAGTCAATGATGTGGAGTCTAAAGTCCCTCCTATTGAGTCTATTCCGGTTGTTAATGAGTTTCTAGATGTCTTCCCAGAAGACCTTCCCGGTGTCCCTCCCGAAAGGGAGATAGATCTTGGTATAGACCTCCTTCCCGATACTCAACCTATTTCTATCCCCCCTTACCGTATGGCCCCGGCGGAGTTGAAAGAGTTGAAAGAGCAATTAAAAGATTTGTTAGAGAAGGGGTTTATTAGACCTAGTCATTCTCCCTGGGGTGCTCCGGTTTTGTTTGTGAAGAAGAAAGATGGGTCTCTTAGAATGTGTATTGATTATCGACAACTTAATAGGGTCACCGTCAAGAATAGGTATCCTCTTCCAAGGATTGACGATTTATTTGACCAATTGCATGGGGCTAGTCACTTCTCTAAGATTGATCTTCGGTCAGGGTATCATCAAGTGAAGGTGAGGGAGTGTGATATTCTCAAGACGGCCTTTCGTACTAGGTATGGGCACTATGAGTTTGTGGTGATGTCTTTCGGGTTGACTAATGCTCCGGCTCTCTTTATGGATTTGATGAATAGGGTTTTCAAACCCTACCTTGATTCTTTTGTGGTGGTGTTTATAGATGACATCTTGATCTATTCTCGGGGTGAGGAAGAGCACAAGGGTCACTTGAGGGTTGTACTCCAAAGATTGAGGGAAGAGAAGTTGTACGCTAAATATGAAAAGTGTGAGTTTTGGTTGAAGGAAGTTGCTTTCCTAGGCCATGTGGTGTCGGGGGATGGTATTAAGGTGGATCCTAAGAAGACCGATGTTATTAGGAATTGGCCTAGACCTTTGACCCCGTCGGATATAAGGAGTTTCTTGGGTTTAGCGGGTTATTATAGGAGATTTGTGGAAGGGTTTTCTTCTCTTGCTTCTCCTATGACTAAGTTGACTCAAAAGAAGGCTAAATTTGTGTGGTCGGATGAGTGTGAGGAAAGCTTCCAAACTTTGAAAGAAAGGCTTGTGTCCGCTCCTATTTTGTCACTTCCGGATGGGTTAGAAGGTTTTGTTGTTTATTGTGATGCTTCCCGTATTGGTTTGGGTTGTGTGTTGATGCAAAGTGGTAAGGTTATAGCCTATGCTTCTAGGCAACTTAAGGTTCATGAAAAAAATTACCCAACCCATGATCTTGAATTGGCCGCCGTGGTTTTTGCTTTAAAGATTTGGCGTCATTATTTGTATGGGGTGCATGTTGATATCTTCACCGACCATAAGAATCTCCAATATGTGTTCACGCAAAAAGATCTTAACTTGAGACAAAGGAGGTGGTTAGAATTCCTTAAGGATTATGATATGAGTGTTCACTATCATCCGGGGAAAGCTAATGTGGTGGCGGATGCATTGAGTAGAGTGTCCATGGGTAGCTTGGCTCATGTGGAGGAAGGTAGTAAAGAGTTGGCTAAGGAGGTCCATCGGTTGGCCAAATTGGGAGTTAGGTTAGAAGGGGTGGATAGTGGAGGAGTAGTTGTTGTTGATGGTTCAAGGTCTTCCTTGGTTGATGAGGTGATAGTCAAGCAAGATCTTGATCCTTCTTTGGTAGAATTAAAGGCTTCGGTGAGTAGTGGTAAGGTGGAGGTTTTCTCCCAAGGGGGAGATGGTGCCCTTAGGTACCAAGGTAGATTATGTGTTCCTTGTGTGGATGGTGTGAGGGAAAGAATCCTTGATGAGGCTCATAATTCTTTTTATTCTATTCATCCGGGGTCAACAAAGATGTATAGAGACTTGAGGGATGTGTATTGGTGGGGCGGTATGAAGAAGGACATTGCAAAATTTGTTTCGGGTTGCCATAGTTGTCAACAAGTCAAGGCCGAACATCAAAGGCCGGGTGGCCTAACTCAAGACATTGAGATACCTACTTGGAAGTGGGAAGAAATCAACATGGATTTTGTAGTGGGCTTACCCAAGGCTAGAAGAGGCTTTGATTCGGTTTGGGTGGTGGTTGATCGGATGACAAAGTCGGCTCATTTCCTACCGGTTAAAACTACTTACGGGGCTGAAGAGTATGCCAAGTTGTACATTCATGAATTGGTAAGGTTGCATGGGATTCCTTTGTCTATCATCTCGGATCGTGGTGCCCAATTCACTTCTCACTTTTGGAAGTCATTCCAAAGGGGTCTTGGTACAAAGGTAAAGCTTAGCACGGCCTTCCACCCTCAAACGGATGGCCAAGCCGAAAGAACAATTCAAACCTTGGAGGATATGCTTAGAGCTTGTGTATTGGAGTTGAAAGGTAGTTGGGATGATCATCTTCCTTTGATTGAATTTGCATACAACAATAGTTATCATTCTAGTATCGGTATGGCTCCTTTTGAGGCACTTTATGGTAGACGGTGTAGGTCACCGGTTGGGTGGTTTGAAGTTGGAGAGGTGGCCTTGTTGGGTCCGGATCTGGTCATGGATGCTCTTGAGAAGGTAAGGATGATTAGGGAGAGGTTGAAAACAGCCCAAAGTCGTCAAAAGTCTTATGCCGATGTGAGGAGACGGGATCTTGAATTCAAAGTGGGTGATTGGGTTTATTTGAAAGTTTCTCCAATGAAAGGTGTGGTTCGTTTTGGTAAGAAGGGGAAATTAAGTCCTAGGTATGTCGGTCCTTATGAGATAATAAGAAGGGTTGGTAAAGTAGCCTATGAGTTGGGGTTGCCCAAGGAGATGGAATTAGTTCATCCGGTATTCCATGTATCGATGTTGAGGAAATGTGTTGGTGATCCTAACGCTATTGTACCTCTTGAGGTTGTGGGTGTTGTAGAAGATAATTTGACGTATGAAGAAGTCCCGGTTCAGATCTTAGATAGACAAGTTAAAAGGTTGAGGAACAAAGAAGTGGCGTCCGTTAAGGTGCTTTGGAGAAATCAACAAGTGGAGAGTGCTACTTGGGAGGCCGAAGCGGACATGCAAAGACGTTATCCTTATCTATTCAACTCCACTCAAGCCTAAGGTATTAAATCAAGTCCTTTGTACTCCATTGAGTCTTACATTTCAGCCCCTGAATCATTAATGTGCATATATGTTTAAATTGATGAGTTATGGATGCTTTACACTAAGTTTTGAAATCTTGAAGTGATGTTTAAATAAAATTTTTGCATTCATGTTGGGGCTGATATGTTCTTACTAAGTCTTGCCTTGTACGTCTCTTCCACATTCGGGGACGAATGTTCCCAAGGGGGAGATATTGAAATGACCCAAAAGGTTCTTAAAAATGTGCTTCGGAAGTTACCGGAAACTTGTTTAGCTATATCAAAAAAAATCCGTTTCGTTTTTCGAAAATCCGACTTCATATTCTTGTTTAGGGGGTCAAATTGAGTGGGAAATGGGTCTAACCCAAATTTTAGAGCAACCGTATCAAAATCCGAAATTTCCAAGTGAAGCCTTTTTCGAGGGTCTACTTTGGAGGGTCATATCTCCTAGCACACAAATAATTGGGTGGCCCATAACATATCCATGGAAAGCCCTTTGAGTTAGCTACCTAACGCACTTCGTTTCACCTCATTCGGAGTTCGGACGAAGAAGTTATGCCCATTTTCGTAAAATCTGTCCGGCAGGAAATGCAATTT
Source organism: Solanum stenotomum (assembly GCF_019186545.1). NCBI lineage: Eukaryota > Viridiplantae > Streptophyta > Magnoliopsida > Solanales > Solanaceae > Solanum > Solanum stenotomum. Next base: position 46,036,952 of record NC_064284.1, read on the forward strand.
CCAGTGAGCGTTTTTACTGTTCACCCGCCTCATTTTTTTTTCTAAGTGTTGGACCATTTTTCCAAAGGGCATATGTTATTTCCTATATACCATTAGTTCAATTCCCATCTCTAAAACATTTCCCAAAACACCTCTCCCATACTTAGACACATTTTCTCTCAAGTTCTCTCAAGAACCCTAATCCAAAACCTTCCTCAAGATTGAAGAGACTCTTGCTCCAAGTTCCAAGCTTCCATTGAAGACACTCTCAAGACCTTCATAAGAACTCAAGGTATGTGGTGTTGAACTCATGGGTCCTTCCACCCATAGTGCCTAGACTCTATTCTACTCACTAATTCATGGTTTAAGTTAAGATTCATAAATTAGTCTTGTTCTTTGTAATAATTTCCTGCACATTGAATTTTAAACATGAAAAGTGATTGTTTTGAGCATGTTGTGACTCTAGAACTTGAATCTAAATTTGGAATGGATGTGGAGATTTTCATGTGGTATTGTGGGTGTTAAAAGGTGTTGTTGTAGGTTGTTCACTGGTTTGGCTGCATAATTACTACCCTATTTTCCATGCTCTTTGATTCCATTACATGCCTTCAAGGTGTTTGACAAAATGTCCAACTATGGAGAATTGATGAATCGATGCTTTAAAGCTTGAGTTATGAGATGTATGGCAATCCAGAGATGTGTTGATGACAAACTAAGCTTGTGTATATGTTCATTCCATACGTGAGATTGCATTAGAGCCTAATGGGAATTTCCTATATAAAGTGTTGCATGACCATGCCCGGTCCGGGGGAAAAGAACCGGACAACCATGTGAGAGGTTTATATCTCACCACCTAGGATGCTTGGGGTGTGACCAACATCAACCATGTGAGAGGTTTATATCTCACCACCTAGGATGCTTGGGGTGTGACCAACATCAACCATGTGAGGGGTTTATACCTTGCCACCAGGGTGTCCGGGTGTGAACGGCATCCCCCATCCTAAGTTGGGGTTATAGATTGGTTGGATCATGCATACACATATGATATCTACTATTAGTATAGATTTACTTAAACATGTTTTGACTTCACTTTGATCATGCATCCTCATATTGTTATTCATAATGCCTATGAAACTATTTCTTGTATTTCGATTGTGTCCTTGTCTATTGTTGTGTTGCACCCCGCATACTTAGTACATTCCAAGTACTAACGCATATTTTGCCTACATGATGTCACCATGTAGGGACCGGAGCTACTCTTGATCCTTCTCTCCATTAACGTGGCTAGTACGGTGCTTATCCGAGGTTGTTGGTGAGTCCTCAATGATTCGAGGGCTATGTTATGTTTCCTACTCCTATGTTTTGAGACTTTAGCTTGCAATTGTATTCTGACTATGAGGGGAGCCGGTAGTATGTCATGGCCCCCGTCCTATCTATGTATGTAGAGGTGTGCGTTGGACAAGTATTTTGTAAATGAGCTTGACTCTTGTTCTATGATGTCATTTTGAAATGGTTTGCCCTTAGTCCCTATTTCCCGCTAATTAATGTTGATTGTACTTCCGCGACCGATGAAGTGTGATGACAAGTTTGAGAGGCTTGTTTGGGGTTCCTTCGGGTTCCTCATTCGCCATGTCACGTCTAGGCCCTAGGCTTGGGTCGTGACATGGATATTTTTATGAGATGGAAGATTCTCCATCAAAAAGGGCGGGTTCTAGAAACAATCTTTTGAGATGGAAGCTCATCCGTTAGAAGGGGCAAGTTTCTAGTAGTAATCTCCATATCCCATAAACTATGTGCCCCCTATAGGTCTTTAGGTAGTGGATTCACCTAAAAGCTAACAAACCATGGTCTTACCTGGCAAGTAGGACAACCCCTTTTCGATGTGGGTAACACCAGATTCCATGTTTGGCTCACATGGTCTATGTCAGTTAAGGCTCATTCCCACTATGGAAACAATATGAACAATAACATTAATTATGAACTATTGTCACTCAAGAAGCTTTACTTGGCATGGGTGGGATTAGGGATCTTATTCATGCATGGCACAAGTAGACTTTGAGGGTACTTATATTATGTTTCTCTTATGATATGATGATATATGTAATTAACATGCTTATGACTTATGTTTTCCATTATCTTCAAAATGATTCTTTAACTTAGTAAATTGCATGCATTCAACTACAATGTCCCTTTTAGCATGTTTTCAAGGTTTTTATGCATGGCTATCATACTTATAGCATTTTAGTACTACCTCATATTTTCCTATACTTTTCCCAAGTGTAGGGTCTGTTTCTTAAGGCGGTCATCATTTGGTTGAAGCTTGGATTTAACTATTCTCCTAGATTGTGGTGAATCATCATGATTCGAAGACGAGTGTTTCATTTGTAGTTTCGTTTTGAGTATTTCATTTTTGGACTATATTGTATGGGCCGTGTCCCTTTTCATTAAAACTATTGTAATAGATGGCTATATTGAGACAAGTCTAGACTTCCTCTTTGCTTTATGAAAATTTTGGACTTGAAATGAATTTTCTTCTCTTTATTGTTCTATGCTTATGTTATGATAATCTAAGTGGCTTACATAGTGCTTTTCGGGGTTCTATGTTCCTTGTTACATCTAGGGGGGTACCCCTGGGTCGTGACAAACTTGGTAATCAGAGCACAAGGTTTAGAATGATTCTAGGATGACGTCTCATAAGCCACGTCTAGTAGAGTCCTGTTCATGAGTGTGAAGCGCGCCACATTTATGAATGATAGGCTACAATATGACTAGGAAAATACACTTCTTTCATTACTCTTAAAGTCGTGCCATAGAGTTTAGCTCTATAAAGTCCCTCTCCTAATATTTCTATTGTGTCTTCCGAATATGAATACACGAAGGGCAAACGCTAGAAGAATGGAGGGCGACCAAGTGAATGAAGAAGGTCCTCAAGCTAATCAAGCTCCAATTAATCCTTCGGCTATGTCGGATGTGGACGTTAGGTTGGCTTTCTGAATGTTGGTCTAAGCTTTGACGACGCAAGCTCAAGTGGTGACGGCTTAGACCAACAGAGATGTTGTGACTCATGTGAACCCTAATATGAATTCCGCCGCTTCTAGAGTGAGGGATTTTTCAAGAATGAACCCCCCCGAATTTCATGGCTCCAAGGTGGAAGAAGATCCTCTAAGGTTTATCGACGAGGTTTATAAAGTACTTGATATTATGGGGGTATCTTCGAAAGACAAGGTGGATTTAGCCGCCTACCAACTAAAAGATGTGGCTCAAGTTTGATATAATCAGTGGAAGGGTAGAGACCCGTAGGAGCGGGCCCGGTAGAATAGGAATCATTAAATCAACATTTCTTGATAGATTCTTTCCCCTAGAGTTGAGGGAACTAAAGATACATATGTTGATAAACCTTCGTCAAGGAGGTATGAGTGTGAAAGAGTATGCTCTAAAGTTCACCCAACTATCCAAGTATGCTCCAACCATAGTGGCAGATTCAAGGGTCAAAATGAATAAATTTGTGATGGGAATTTTTGACTTGGTAGTCAAAAAATGCCGTACTGCAATGCTTATCCCGAGTATGGACATTTCACGTCTCATGGTGCATTCCTAACAAATAAAAAAAGATAAACTCAAGGAAAAGAATAGAGAGGTATAAAGAGCTAGAACTGGTGATGGGAATTTCTCCAATGCTAAGTCCGATGGACAAGGTCGACCAAGGTTTAAACAAAGGTTCTCCAATGAAGGTTCCTCAAGTGCTTCCCCAAGGGTCAACAAGGATAGGGTGTTTAACCCTAACTCTCAAGGAGACAATTGTAATGGATCTTCTATGGCTAGGCCTACTTATGCTAAGTGCGGTAAGAAATATGATGGCAAGTGTCTAGCCAGCTCGTATGCTTGTTTTGGTTATGTTAAGAGTGGTCATCAATTGAGGAATTTCCCAACTCTTTTGGGTAAGAGAAAAGAGGACAAACAAGCTCCTCCTAGCGATTCAAACTCAAATACTCCAAAGAAAAACCTCTTTTATGGTCTTCAATCCCGAGGTGACCAAGAGAGTTCCCGGGCATTGATTCCCCATCACACGGAGCGTCTGAGTAGAGATGATCATCCTTTACCTCCATCTCTGTTGATTTTATTAGTTATCTTTGTTTTTGTTGCATTTCAGGACAATTGCTTTTCTTTTATGGGTGGGGTGAGGTATTTCCATACCTACCTCTTGTGATTATGTTTTATGTGTGAATATTGGGTTTTGATCTATATATGTGTTTCGATTTTAATATTGTGGATGCTTTAGCTTGTGGCCCCTGTTTTGAATTGAAATGGTTTTGAACCGAATTTTAAAATTTTTGCCACCTCTATTGTGTGTGATTGTGACTGTTCTTGTGCAAATTTGAGTATCGGTGATCAATATCGATGACTTGTATAGTGCTATTAATTGAACAAAATGAATGTGCGGCTACGATGAGGCAAAGGAAGTTTCATAGACAATATGTAAACTTTTAGCATCTCATTGTGACTAGCCGGTTATCGAATGAGTCTCTTGTGATGAACATTGCATAATAGCTTGAAAGTGTGGAGTCTTGTTTGATATTGGTGCCAATTCCTTGTGTGTTGAAATTACTGTGAGCAATTATGTGATGACACCTAGAATTTTTCCCGTTGGTCCGGTTGACTAAGTGATTCAAGCACTTGAAATGATCTTAGGCAACGATTTTGATGAGTGAAACAATTTGACAATATACCTTTTTTATGGCCAACCTTGTGAGATCTGTGAACCTTGCTTGAACCCTACTGAGCCTTATCCTTTTCTTGGAAGAAACTTAAAAAATAATTGTGACCTTTTTTTATCCATTTCCCCATAACTTCAATGAAGTGTGGTTTGTGTGAATAGCCAACTTATGACAAAAGCCTAAGTTGGGGTGTGGTGAAAAGAGAAGGAAAATCAAGAAGTGTGAGAAATCCCCCTTTGAGTAATGGTTTTGAAAAAGACGGAACCCCTTCATATAAAACAAAAAAGCAAAGAAAAAAAATGAAAAAGTTGTGAAATAAAGTGATGACAATTGCAAAAGAAATGGGGTGTCTGGTAATTCATATGAAGTTGAATAATGGAGTGGATTATGAACATGTTTGAAATGATAAAGAAAAGGAGGAAAGTGATATTCAGGCCACAGTTCATGAAGGTAGAAGCCACTGAGCCTAAATGACCATACCTTGACATTCAACCCCGTTACAAGCCATGAGAAGACCTTTGTGATCTTGAGTGAGCTGAAGTGAATGTTGACTGGAAAATAAGGGCAAACCTATGGGTGAAGTCATGCATGTGTTCATCTTTGTGAGTGTGAGAGTTGTTTGGGATTTCAGAACTTTAAATTATTGAGAAATAGTGTGTGAATATGGAATCATCTTTGTTGTTAGGGCATTTGAGTACCTTTGTTGAGCTTGAACTTGCATTTGAAGCAAGTATTGTTAATTTGAGTATCTTTGGTAATGGTGAGTCACAATTTGTATCTTTGAGTGCACAATTGATCATTGAATGAGTAAATTGAACCTTGTTGTGTGCATACATGTTGAGTCTTATGCAACACTTTTTGAGATATCCTTTTTGAAATGCTGCACTTGAGTTTTACTTGAGGACAAACAAAAGTTTAAGTTGGGGGTGTTGATGAGTCCGAAATTTGGACTCATTTAGGGCTTTGTTTATATAGATTTAGTGTCCTCAAATGCCTAATTTATGCTATAAACTGATGTTAATACCTTGATTTTCAGGTAATGGATTGAGGAGCAAAGCAAGGACACTAGTAGGCAAAAAGGAACAAAACAAATTGAAGAAGTGATGAAAGGCGAGATTGATGATCGCCAAGAGCACTCAGCATGTCGCCGAGTGGCTACTTTCACCGCCTAAAGTTCCAGTGTGCCAGCCCTGAGGAAAAAAGCCAACTAAGCGACATGAAAGGGGCAGTCGGTGAATCACCGAGCAGTTCCGTGATGCCAAGTGTTACCGCCCAAAGTTACAGGACTTGAGGATGCTAAGGGCTTATGCAAAAAGGCGATAGAAGAGAGCATTGGGTGGCTCATCGAACCACTCAGCGAGCCCGACTTACCTCACCTAATGGACTTTCGTGGCTTATTCTTGGCGACTATAAATTAGATTTGAAATAGTTAATTTAATATCAAATTCTAAATCAATTCAGTCTAGAATAGTTTTCTGTTGAGTCTCTTAGTAGACTTGAAGGTTTTGAGAATAAATTTAGAGATTCTGCAAGTGGGTTTCAAATTTTCTTCGAATTGGAGCATTGTAAAGATTGAATTACTCTTACCCAGTTGATGGCTAATAGATTTGGTAACAACTTTTATCTTTTTATGATGTTCGGCTAAAACTCTAATTCTTGAGGTGTGATCATGTGATTATGGGTTGAATTAGTTTATGGGTATTGTTAATTACTAGTTTAAATGCTATATTGAAGTGGTCTTAATCATTAGTTGTGGTTTAATTTATGAATTGTAGTCGAAAATGCAGTTCTGTGTTAGTATTCTTAGCTTATTCGAGAGACAGATTTTAGAACTAAGATTATTGATTAATGATTTGTAGGTATTGGGTTGATTTGGGTTCAGCTCGAGAGAGTGAATCCTAAACCCAATCCTACCCAACTTGCTAGAAAGAGAAGATGTATTAAGGTTATGGGCTATTCTTAATTGCTATGCTTGTTGATGTTCGAGAGAAATCATTTAAAGCGGAATAGTTGTTTGAGAGAAAGCTATTTCAATTATAGTCTAACCTACCCACTAATATTTATCTCTTTACTAGTAGTTTGAATTACCCATAAATCGAAATTTGCCTATAATCGATCACATCCCAAAAATTCCTCTCCTTATTGTTATTTCATATTATTTGTGACTGCGTTGTAGTTCATAATTGCAAACCAACCCCCCCCCCCCATTTGACATATGATGTCACCCCTTTAGACATGTTTCATGTGTTTTCCGATAATATCTATTCCTATAACTAATTAGATCACATCTGTACTTCTTAATTGAATTTGAAGATGTACCGCTCCCTGTGGGATTCGACCCCAATTCATTTTTTGGGTTTTATACTGCTTAACAATAGTTTACACCTAGAATTGGATGAGGTCTGCTTGAAACGTTAATCAATGCATTGCACAAGTCGACTTTGAGGGTACTTATGGTATGTTTCTCTTATGATATGATGATCTATGTAATGAACATGCTTATGACTTATGTTTTCCAGTATCTTCAAAATGATGCTTTAACTTAGTAAATTGCATGCATTAAACTAAAATGTCCTTTTTAGCATGTTTTTAATGTTTTTATGAATGGCTGTCATACTTAGTGCAGTTTTGTACTAACCCATATTTTCTTATACTTTTCCCAAGTGTAAGGTCCGATTCTTAAAACGGTCATCATTTGGTTCAAGCTTGGATTCGACTATTCTCCTAACTTGTGGTGAGTCCTCATGATTCGAGGACGGTGTTTCATTTGTAGTTTCATTTCGAGTATTTCATTTTCGGACTATGTTGTATGGGTTGTGTCCCTTTTCATTGGAACTATTGTAATAGATGACTATAATGAGACAGGTCTAGACTTCCGCTTTCCTTTATTAAAATTTTGGACTTGAAATACGTTTTCTTCTCTTTATTGTTCTATTCTTATATTATGATATGCTAAGTGGGTAACATAGTGCCTTTCAGGATTTTATATGCCTTGTTACATCTAGGGGGCACCCCTGGGTCGTGACAAGGTAGTCGGCTCCTCAAGCTGCCCCAAAATATCCCCTCCACACGAGAGCCTTGACGGCTCATGGTGGTCACCACAGATTATGGTGCCACTCGTGGAGGTGAGGCAACGTGCCTCCTAGTCTACCCCAAGAGAGGACCCTCCCCACGAGCCACTAGACGGCTCGTGAAGGCCACCGCGGGTCGTGGAAGGGATCATGGTCTTAAGTTAGCATTAAGGGGGTTGAGGGTGGAAAGTGAGGCCACTGGTCAATGGACCACGGGCACCATGAAGGGCCGTGTGACCCTTGATGGTCCGTGGTCCCTCACGTGAAGACCCTTACATATATGACCCCTATATGAATGTGTGATCATGTACATATTAAGAGTACCTATTCAATGTTGAATGTGTCCTTGTCTCCTATTATGAAGTGTGGGTGTGTGGTCTAGAATACCTAAAGGCTTTATATGTGAATTGTTCATGATTTGGGGACATTGTGAATGTGTTGTGATCCCTTGAGGGGAAGTGCACTCAATATCAATGTTGTTGCTATTATGTCACTATGAGGACCAATATGCACACACACTCTACATATATAGCTATGAATATGATGTGTTATGGTGTCTATTGAAAGGTTAACTCTTATATGCACCCTTACATCTTATTATGCATGCAAAGTGTATGATTAGCAAGATATGAATATGTGTTGTATAAAGGTGTTTATGTGAAAGGCTTTCTCACATATGTACACACACATGAATGAATGAATAAGGTTTATGATAATCTAGTGAAAGTGAGTCTCTTGAAAGGTTTCCTCGTTTGTACTCTAAACTAGACTATGTTATGAATATGGTATGACTATGTGAAAGGTCATTCTCACATAATGTAGGTTCTATAATGAAAGATCATTCTCATCTTAGAAACCTTTGAGCTATATTATATGAGGGACTATGTCCCTAAAGCCTATTTTATGAATTAATGTTAAATAAAGGCTTAAAGATGTTTAAACAGGGAGTTGGAGCTTAGCACCGAGTGAACATGAAAATTGAGAGTGGGGGCTTCACGTTTAGCAAGTCCGGCTTCCCACAAGAGAACCTTCACGTTTAGCAAGTCCGGGTTCCTAACATAGATGCTTGTCTTATGAGATAGAAACCTCCACGCCTAGTAAGTCAAGGTTTCTAGAAGCAATCTCTTTATTCCATAACTACGTGCCCCCGTAGGTATTAGGTTAGTGGATCCACTAGATAGCTATTATGTATGTAGGTCCTACCTTGGCAAGTAGTACCCTCTCTTTTCGATGTGGGAGTAGAACACCGGATTCCATGGAGCTCACATGGTCTGTGTCGGTTATGACAATGTCTCCCAAAAGTTAAGAAATTAACTAAGATAAGAATATGAACTCTAGTCATGGTTTTTTGAAGAGTTACTTAGTGTAGGTAGGACTATGGACCCTACTTATGCATTGCACAAGTGGACTCTAAGGGAGGTTATGATTAGGCTCTTTATCTAATAAAGTCTACAGTCTATGTATGTTAATATCAAGGCATGTTAAGATTGACTTTACTTATGTCAAAACATGAAGTATGATTATGCATGTGAATTACACTTATGACTTCTTAATGGGTTTGCTTAGTATATGTGGGGGTATGGGACTCCATGTGTACATTGCACAAGTGAGCTTGTGAAGGGGTTGTGAGGGTGTTTTAACTATGATATGAATTAAATGGGTTATGACTAATGATGTAGTAAAGGAATGAGCCCTTATATGATTTTATGAAGTATGTAGGTCTTATGTCTAATGTTAAATGAAGATGTTATGACTTATTGAATATGATGTGCCTAGTCTATGGTGGCTTCTTAGGAACACTTGGTGTGAGTAGTATTATGGGATGCTACTTGCACATTGCACTAGTGTGACTTTGGGGTTGTCTTAGGTGATGGTTCCTATGTGAAGACTATGTCTTGTGGTGTGCTTATGACTCTATAAATATATGTGGTTGGATTGATGAAGGCTATATGTAAGTTCACCTTTGGTAACTGTAACGACCCTAAAAATGAACTAGTGAAACTAGAGCCTCACATGTGAGTTTGGAGTTGAGAACTTGATGAAATGATGAGAAATGACCGTGACGTCCGGAAACTAGCCATTTGAACTAGTGAGTTGTAAGGGTCAACTTTAAATGGTCATATCTTTTAGCTCAAAATGAATTAGGTGGACCTTTACCTATCCAATTAAAGATCTTTGAGTCCTCTTTCCAACGCCACCGAGTTTGCCCAATTCCGACCTTTGAGTAAAAAGTTATGCCCGAAATATTGAAGCACTGTCAGGCTGAAGAAAAGGGCGAACTAAGACGGGAAGGGGCAGAATTTTTAAGTTAAGACTTTATGGGTCCTTAGTCCTTTTCCAAAATTGACCCTATGCTATTTTATTCTTTTCCTAGCAACTATAAGACCTTTTTATGACTTAATTCCTTTCATTTAAGACACTCCTCTTAGAATTTCCAAAAATCATTCCCTCTCTCAAATATTTCTCTCTAACACAAGGAAGAAGAGGAGTTGGAGCTAGGGTTGAAGATTTCGAGTGCTTCTTCTTCAATTTTCGTGGGTTTTCAACTTAGAGGTATGGGGATCCTTATCCTTGATTATTCTTTCAAGGAACTCAATCAAAAGGTTTTCAAGGTTTTTCAAATACACACAAAAACCTATTTCGATTCTAGCATGGGTTCTTGCATAAAAAGGTTTTAAATGATGATTTATATGGTTATTAATGATTATTAATGGTTTTTAGAAAGAAATCCCCATGAACCCATGTCTTCTCAAATCTCTAAATTTGGCCTAAAGTGGGTGTATTGATTTTGTGTAATTGATGGACGATTATTGTGTAGATTGTTGTGGACTGTTCATATATGTATTTATCTATGTGGAATTGTTAAGAATTGTTAGTGAATTGAAGGATGTGGGATGTTAGCCTTGAATGGAAAAAATTGTGAATTGGTCTTCATGTTGATTATTGGCTTATGCTTAGCTTAGCTTGTATAGTTGAATGTTGTTATTATCATTGTTATTGTATTGTTAATTGTTGGAATATGAGGATGATGAAGATAACCATGGGAAGAGGGTAAGTTGATCAAACTTGATAAATATTGTATAATTGGCATGGAATTGAGTATTGTGGCATATGGCCTTTGAAAAGGGTGGTAAGATGGCTTGATCTCTTAGTATTAATATAATTGTTATTGGTTGGTTTGATCCACCTTTAGTGGAGGTGGTTATTTGTTGTATTATTGTGAATTGAGGCCATGAAGGGCATTATGTGAATGTTATTATATTGTTGTATTATTATACACATATGAGGCTATATGTAAAGTCCTATATGAAGCTATATGTAAAGTTTTATGTGAAGCTATATGTGAAGGTATGATGTGAATGAGTTTTATGTGAAGCTATATGTGAAGGTATGATGTGAATGAGTTTTATGTGAAGCTATATGTGAAGGTATGATGTGAATGAGTTTTATGTGAAGCTATATGTGAAGGTATGATGTGAATGAGTTTTATGTGAAGCTATATGTGAAGGTATGATGTGAATGAGTTTTATGTGAAGCTATATGTGAAGGTATGATGTGAATGAGTTTTATGTGAAGCTATATGTGAAGGTATGATGTGAATGAGTTTTATGTGAAGCTATATGTGAAGGTATGATGTGAATGAGTTTTATGTGAAGCTATATGTGAAGGTATGATGTGAATGAGTTTTATGTGAAGCTATATGTGAAGGTATGATGTGAATGAGTTTTATGTGAAGCTATATGTGAAGGTATGATGTGAATGAGTTTTATGTGAAGCTATATGTGAAGGTATGATGTGAATGAGTTTTATGTGAAGCTATATGTGAAGGTATGATGTGAATGAGTTTTATGTGAAACTATATGTAAATTTTTATGTGAAACTATATGTGAAGGTATGATGTGAATGAGTTTTATGCGAAGCTATATGTGAAGGTATGATGTGAATGAGTTTTATGTGGAGGTAAATGTGAAGGTATGGTGTGAATGAGTTTTATGTGATCTTGTGATGATCCTATGTAAAGTGGATAGCATTGTGAGTTAAAGTATGACTTCTCATGATGTATATATGAAATGATGTTGGATTATGAAGTATCCTTAGATGATAATGATGTGACTTGGTTGATAGACTAAAGTGTCTCTCCTTGTTACTTAAAGTCTTGTATGCATGAATGTGTGAAGTGGGCTAGAACTAAGAAATGGTGCCCTTTCTATAAATGCTAAAAAAAAAGGGAATTCTAGGCCAAGACTTGAATCGGCAAAACTAAGAAATGGTGCCCTTTCATAAGTCTAGCTTTCCTAAGTAAATGTAAAACCATGAAATCGGTAGACCTAATGGTGGTAGCCCTTCTCATGTGTGAAATGATGAACCTTGAACCGGTAGGATTAAGGCACCCTTAATGAAAAATCGGTAGGCCTAAGGCACCCTTCCAGGGGGATTTAATGAGTTATCCTTAATGAACCTTGATCGGTAGATCCTTGTGGTGCCCTTCTGGTAGATGTGCTATGGGTCGGTAGACCTAATGATGGTGCCCTCTCTAGCACATACATGTGAATGAAATTACTCTATGGGAACTAAGGCTAAGCACCGAGTGGATATGGTTAAGATGGTAGCTCTCCCGAGTATGAGGCAAGAGTACAATGAACATCTTTGGATATCCCCTAAACCATGTGCCTACATGGGATGTGTCCTAGTTCTACCCTTGGCAAGTAGAACACCTTCCACAGTGTAGGGTTTTATGACACCGGATTCCATGTCTAGCTCGCATGGTCTATGTCGGTTAATGCCTATTCCCATCATGTGGGATGTGCACTCTAGTTATTGGATAGGTTCTACAACGTGTAGGTAGTAGTATGGGATGCTATCTACACATGACACGAGTAGGCTTTGAAGATACTAAAGTGAGTTCCCTAAGTCTAACGACTATTATGTGTAAGTCCCCTTATGTGCTTGAATGTCTCCAAAATGGTTTCTTAAAGAATGATGGTCTATTGATGTTATGTTGTAAAGGAAATGTCCTTATATAAGGTAATCTTGGGGAACACTTAAGTGTGCTTGAAGAGGTTGTATGGGCGGTCACTTCTTGTCTCACTCAAGTGTGTCTTAAGATTATATTAGGTAGAGGTCCTATGGTAATGAAATGACATGTGTTCTTTAAAGTTAAGCATGGGTTGTATATGGACATATGTTGAGTATATGTATGGTTGGCTATGGTCTTATATGTTAATGTTGACTTGTATTATGTCTCTTATACTTAAAAAGGAAAGGTTTTATCAAATGATATGAAAGCATTTACTTCCTTGAAAATGTCCTTTTTTGGCATGTTTTTGCATGGTCTCCATACTTAGTACTTAATTGTGCTAACCCCTTTCTTTCCCTTTTTGGACTAAAGTGTAGGGATTTGGAGATGATGACATGTCATGGCTATTTGATAGGTTTCTAAGTGTTGAAGATGAAGACTTAGTGAGTCCTCATATATTCGAGGACAATACCCCATATGTTCTTTTATGTCTTTTTAGTATTGTTTAAGTTGTGTATGGGATTGGTCCCCAATTTTGTACTCTAAAGTATTAGATGGTTTTGAGACATCATGTATAAAGTCTAGAAAGCCTTCCGCTTGCTATTGTTTCTTTTTTTTTGAAATGTTTTCTTGGTAAAGAAAGTTTTTAATTCCTTATGGTTTTAGTGTCTATGCGATGAATGAATTGCTAAGAGGCTTGTATTAGACCTCTTCGAGGTCGAGTACACCGGTTACGACTAGGGGGTGATCCCGGGTCGTGACAGTAACCTTAAGGTGATACATTGCACCAAGTATTCCCTAAGGGTTGCTTGAGGAAAGGAGTTAAGATAAAGAGAAAGGTAATGTATTGTATGCATTGAATGTGCCTAAAATGTTATAAGTGGCTCTATGTACTATTTTGAATGGTTTCCATGTGTATGATAGTGTATGTGGTTTATATTGTTCCTATTGTACTAAATGTTCTTGAAGTTTCTCTAAAAATGCATGATGCATGGTTTCCAACTAAATTTCCTTTTAAAAGCATGTTTTGCATGGTTATCGTATTTAGTGCATTCTTGTACTAACACCATTCTTCTTCATCTTTTTACACCAAGTGTAGGTGGTGGTGGCTAAAGGGCCTTTCCTAGAAGTGAGGAGCTTGGCTTACTATTCCCGAGTTCGGATGTGTCCTTAAAGATTAAAGGACCTTTCTGTTAAAGAGTTTCCTTAAGTTCTATGTACTAGATAGTAGTTTCTTTTGTATTGTAAGGGCTATGTCCCATTTTGTGTTGTAGTCGTGTTTAAGATGGCTACCTTGAGACGTAGTACTCCGAATTTGTAGTAAAGGTTTAAATGAGGTGACTTTTAAGTCTTGTGTTATATTATGAAAAAGTTTTAAATTTTCCGCTATTTTTCTATGATAAATGTTATGATGAATGCTAAGGGCTTGTATAAGACCTCCGAGAGGTCGAATACGCCGGTAACGGCTAGGGGGTGCTCTTGGGTTGTTATAGGTTAGTACTCATACTTCAAGGATAATAGACATGGTTTTTATTTTAGTCTTTATATTCAGCTTTCAGTTTTTGTTAGAGTTAGCTGCGGGGCGTCCCAGCAACTCAACTCAGTTAGAGGTTTTTCAAACATAGTATTAGATTCAGTTTGAGTTGTTAGGTGACTGTTACAGTTATCACTATACTCTTAGTATGTTTTACATATTTAGACTAGTTGGGGTTTTTCCCCATTTTAGTTATCCATTGTTTTAGGTTATGCATAGTACATGTTATATTCTGTTGTTCTCAGCATGCTTGCTATATGCCAGAAACAGGGTTAGCTTCCGGTTATTCGTAATCCTAGGTCTCGTGTTTCATCAAGGGGGTAGCCTCTAGGCGTGACAAACTTGGTATCAAAGCATTAGGTTGAAGAGTTCTAGAATGTCTGAAAGCTGCACTAAGTAGAGTCTCTTTCATGGGTTTGAAGCTTTCCACGTCGATCAGGGGGAGTCTACGAAAAGTTTTAACAAAAACATGACTTTCTTTGCTATTCTTATCGTGCGTGGGTATGATCCAACGTCTCCTTTCTAATATATCATTATGTGTTTCAGATCATACCTCCTCATAGAGATAACACATGGAATGCTAATGCACGCAATGCTAATACAACTCCTACAGTGCCGAACCATGAGGTTACGTATGTAGAGTTTCGGAATGTAATCCAGATCTTGGCTCAGAGTGTAGCCAATAAAAACAATCAGCAAGCCTCAATTCCTACTAGTACAAATGGTGGATCAACTGCAATTAGGGTTCGAGACTTTGTTTGGATTAATCTCCTTGAGTTTCTAGGGTCGAAGGTTTATGAGGACCTACATAACTTCATTGATGAGGTTAAGAAAATTCTTGGGGCAATGCAAGTGACTGGAACTGAGAGTGTTGAGTTAGCATCCTATCAACTTAAGGATGTGGCTCATATCTGGTTCACTTAGTGGGAAAAAATACGGGTGCGGATGAAACTCTTCTGACTTGGGATTATTTTACTAGACCTTTCCTAGATAGATTCTTCCCAATGGAATTGAGAGATGCTAAGGCACAAGGGTTTATGAACTTGAAGCAGGCTTC
Organism: Solanum stenotomum; assembly: GCF_019186545.1. Lineage (NCBI taxonomy): Eukaryota > Viridiplantae > Streptophyta > Magnoliopsida > Solanales > Solanaceae > Solanum > Solanum stenotomum. Next base: position 46,052,325 of record NC_064284.1, read on the forward strand.
AATGTCGGTCAAAGAGTACGTGCTAAAGTTTACCCACCTCTCCAGGTATGCTCTACACATGGTTTCCAATCCAAGGGCACAACTGAGTAAGTTCTTATTTGGGGTATCCGATCTGGTGAAGACTGAGTGCAGGAATGCTATGCTTCTAAGGGATATAGATATCTCCAGACTAATGACTCATGCTCAGCCGGTTGAGGGGATAAGCTTAGGGAACTGGCAAAGGATAACAAAAAGGCCAGAGCAGGAAACTGTGAATACTCACAATAAAAGTAAGACAGTGGAAATCACTCACAATTTTTAGTCTAGGTCTACAGCCCCATCACCTTCTTCAACTAGTGCTCCATCCCCCAGTTTTTGACAGGATTGGAAAGGTAGGGCATCAGGCTTTAAGTCTTAGGGGAGTGTATCAAGAGAAAGGGCTTTCCTAAATTGTCCAAAGTGTAGTAAGAACCATCCGGGCGAGTGTCTTGCAGGAAAGAAAGGGATTCTTTGGGTGTGGTGAGTCTAGGCAAAGATTGAAGGATTGCCCTTCTACCAAGAAGGGGCAAGGAGGTAATAACAATAAGGCTCAGTCTACAGCTCTAGAAGCACTAGCAGGTCACCCAAATCAGTAGAGTGCCTCATCTTGTACAAATGGCGGTTAGCGCCAAAACATGTTGTATGCTCTCTAGGTTATCTAGGACCAAGAAAATTCTCCTAATGTGGTCATTGGTACGTTACGAGTTTTTCATTTAGATGTTTATGGATTGCTAGATCTAGGGGTTACATTGTCTTTCGTAACTCCCTATACATCAGTAAACTTAGGTGTCGTCCAGAAATTTTCTCAAAACCCTTCTCAATCTTTACTCCAGTTGGCAACCTAGTTATAGCTAGACAGGTATACAAAAATTGCCCAGTCGCAGTCTCTCAGAAAGTCACCTAAACAGATCTTATAGAGTTAGCAATGATACATTTTGATATCATTCTAGCCATGGATTGGTTACATTAATGTTATACCTCGGTCGATTGTAGAGCTAAGATCGTTGGATTGCAGTTTCCAAACGAGCTAGTCTTAGAATGGAAGGGTAGTAGTTCCGTACCTATGGGTCAATTTATCTCTTACCTTAAGGCGAAAAAAGTGATTTCCATAGGGTATATCTATCCTCTTGTTTGCTTTAAGTATTCAATGTTTTAAACCGCAACCCTTGAGTTAGTCTTGGTAAAAAATGAGTTACCAAAAGTGATCCCAGAAGATTTTCCCGGAGTTCCTCCCAAAAGGGAAATTGACTTCGGAATAGACGTCCTTCCAGATACCCAACCCATTTCAATTCCTCCTTACCGAATGGCTACAACCGAGCTTAAGGAATTGAAAGAGATGTTAAGAGGACTTCTAGATAAGCGTTTCATCAGATACAGTATCTCTCCATGGGGTGCTGTAGTGCTGTTCATGCAAAAGAAAGATGGTGCTCTCAGAATGTGCATTGACTATCGGCAGTTGAGAAAAGTCACAATCAAGAATAAGTATTCCAACCCCAGGATTGATGATTTGTTTGACAAGCTTCAGGGTGCTGGTTACTTTTCTAAGGTAGACCTCAGATCCAGCTATCATCAGCTCAAAGTTAGAGATAGTGACTTTCCGAATACAAATTTAAAAACTTGGTAAGGTCAATGTGAATTTATAGTTCTGTATTTTAGAGTAACAAATGCTCCTACAATTTTCATGTAATTAATGAACAGGGTGTTCAACCAATATTTGGACTTGTTCGTCATCATCTTTATTAATGATATACTCATTTATTCTTGGAGTAAGGAAAAACATGCGACCCATTTGAGGGTTGTTCTGCAAACTCTCAAAGATCGCCAACTATTCTCTAAGTCTAGTAAATATGAATTTTGGTGACACTCTCTTTCCTTCCTTTGTCATATGGTATCCAGTGAAGGGATCCAAGTGGATTCAAAGAAAATTGAGGCGGTACAACACTGCCTAGACCCACCTCTCTAATAGATATCAGGAGCTTCTTGGGTTTGGCCGGTTATTCATCCGTAGCTTCCCCATTGACCAAGTTGACTAAGAAGAAGGTCAAATTTCAGTGGTCAAATGAGTTTGAGAAAAGTCTCCCAGAACTGAAGACTAGGTTGACTACAACTTCTATCTTGACTCTACCAAATGATTCAGATGGTTATATGATTTATTGTGATGCATCCATGGTCGGCCTAGGTTGTGTTCTGATGCAGCGAGGTAAGGTTATATCATACACTTCTAGATAGCTTAAGGTCCATGAGAAGAACTACCCGACTTATGATCTCGAGCTTGCAGTTGTAGTATTTGCCGTAAAGATTTAGAGACACTACTTGAATGGTGTTCATGTTGATGTGTTCACAGATCATAAGAGCCTCTAGTATATTTTCACTGAGGAAGAGTTGAATCTTTATTATAGGACATGTCTTTAATTCCACAAAGACTATGACATGAATGTGCTTTACCATCTGGGCAAGGCCAATGTAGTGGATGATGCTCTCAGCGGGCTGTCTATGGATAGTGTAGCATGGACTTCATTATGGGTTTACCTAGTACACGCAGACATCATAACTCCATTTGGGTGATAGTGGATAGAGTTACTAAGTCTTATCACTTCTTGTCTGTCATGACTACAAATTTAGTGGAGGACTCCAAACTGTACATCGATGAGATAGTCAGGTTGCATGTGGTTCCTTTGTCTATCATCTCATATAGAGGTCCTCAATTTACCTCTTATTTCTGGAAATCATTTCAGAAAGTTCTTTGTACTCAACTAAATGTCAGCACATCATTTCATCCACAGACGGATAGCCAGGCAAAGTGTACCATTCAGACCTTAGAAGAAATGTTGAGAGCTTTTGTGATAGATTTCAAGGGTAGTTAGGATGATCACCTACCTCTCATAGAGTTTGCCTATAATAATAGCTTGCATTCCAGTATCCAAATGTCCCCATATAAAGAACTATATGGGCATTGATGCAGGTCCCTAATTGGTTGTTTTGATGTTTTAGAATGTCTTGTTAATACATAGTTATGATTCCACATTTATGTTAAAAATTTCCTTTTATGATATGAGACTTCTCTCCTGAACTATTCTCTTTTAATTCTACTATGTTGAATGTATGTGAAGTGGCTTGTGTAGGGCCTCTCAGGGTCTAATATGTAATGTCACGCCGAGGGTATACTTTGGATCGTAACATCAAGTTCTTGAAAATTCATGTCGTTTGCTAATAAAAATCTCACATTTTGATGTTAAAATTTATCAATGATTAAAGTGAAATGAAGTTTTATGTTTACAATGGATTACCAAATGATTTACCACAAGAAATCTCTTCAATTTTTTCCTCCAAGGGTTTAACAGAGATAAAAAATTGATAATGGGGGTTAAACGCCAAAATTTCTACTTAGAAACACCTCTCAATTGTTGCAAAAATGACCTGTAGTCCGCAAAAGAAAAATATGGGAAAATATCAACCTTCACTTTCGTGAAGGTCGCAAAAGTGACCATCCCTTTTTAACATAAGTCAACTCAAATGCTAAAATTCCATAATTTTCCAACTTAGGACCTTAAATCCTTAAAAAGGCTTGAAATCTAAAACTGACGACTCTCGTAGACCAATTTCTACATTGCAAGATTAATGGAAGCGAATGAATTGCAATTCGATACTCGAAACTCCAAAAGACACCAAAAACTACTTTTTAAGAAATTCTAGCCTTTCAAACTCAAAACTTATGAAATTCACAACTTTCACTTAATGTTTGACACAAACTTTCAAAACTCGATCAGATATGACTGGGGATCAATATCAAGTCATTACATCTTCATCTTCCCATCTTCATGTTTAACTCGATGTGCTTTGACAATACCTACATCAACAGTTTTTTTGTGAAATGTCATATATCTACCATTCAGGGTATATATATATATGCTTCTATTAAAATACTGAGTAATAATTCCAAAACGTGTTATCATAGAGAAATTTTCTTGATTATCTTCCAATATATATGTATATCAATCATGAATGCACATTGAAAGTGAACTTTTTTAATGAACTTATACTTGTGTGTTCTTTATTACTAGAATGTATTGTATGATTCCTTTATGCTCCCAAAGGCACACGAAAGTATATGTAGTCATACAAGTAAATCGTGACTCAAGGGTATATATTGTATGCAATCGAGAATTTTTATTTATCTAGCTAGAAATAAGTGCAAGGATTCAAATAATCAGTTTGATGAATTTTAGAATTCACAATTGTAACACCTCGAAAATAGGAAAGTTTGATTCACATGGAAAAGTTTAGTCTTGAACTAGTATTGTGGTCTACGAGTCCTCTCTACGGACCGTAGGAAGTCCTACAAACCATAGAAAGGAAGTTATAGAGTTGAGTTAACTTTTTATATTTGTTGAGTCTTTGATGTTGGACCTACGAGTAGACAATACGACATGTAATTTGTTCTACGAGTCAAAGATGGGTTCCGCAAAATGGTTAAAAACATTGTGAAATCTTGTTCTTGTAATAGGGTGGTACTAGTTGGCTCTATGAGTCATAGACAATTAGACAGGCCGTAAGAAGGTCTCTAGGAAGGTGATGGAATTTAGGCCTTAGTAAGTGATTCTATGGTTGACCAGTACGGGTCATAGAATGTTCTACAGACGATAGGTCGGAATCATATGTCACTTCGGGAAATATTTTAATGAAGGGTGTTTTGGTCTTTTCCTACCCAGTTAACCCTATACTATGTCAATTTGGACATATAAATACCCCAATAATTCATTTTAAATTCCTAAATCTACAAAAATCCTCTCATTCTCTCAAATTCAAAAATTCTATCCATATTTACCCTTGCCGATTATCTCTCAAACTCTAGGAAGAAAAGTGAGGGTTTCAAGCTTCATGTTCTTCCATCATCATTGATTTTTGAGTTTTGACTATAAAGGTATTTTGGAATTGACCATTGGATTAATTCATCCATTAGGTCCAAAAAGAATTTCAATCTCCTACTTCAATTTAACCCAACTTTATCAAATTTCATGCAAAATCTTCATGGGTATGATTTATCGGGCTTCAATTGTTAATTTTCAATCTTATTATGCAAGATTTGATTCTATTACATTTTTTAATTGATTTAACATGGAGCCATGCATTATACATGATTATGATGATGAATTTATGAAGAAAGCTTATTACATTATGAATATGATTTATGAAAGAAATGCATGTTTTATGAAAAGAATGTTATTAATTAAGGATTCTTTTGAGAAAAGTATCAATCAGTTGAGAAAGTTTTTCTCACATATAAACGAAATATATGAATTGTGAATGGTTTTCTCACAATATGAATGGAATCATTTTTGTTGATGCTTAGGAAGGCAATAGTATAAATGAAAAAGTTTATGAATCGTGATTTTTAATGGAACTACTATATGATGAGTTTATGATTTGGATTAGTATTTTGATTGCTTTCTTCCCTAATATTATGCTTTGATAATTGACTTTATCTATTTTATTGGGATTTAACTTGGCATTGACAAAATTTTGTGGTGGAGGCTCAAATATGGTAGTCTCTAGTAGCAATCTCAACTTTCAAAATGTGTGCTCCCATAGAATTATCATAAATGACCTAGCTAGTGGATCCACATTGCCTTTTTGATATAATACAGAGTTCTACATTGGCAAGTAGATTATCCCTCTTGGTGTGAGAGTTACATCGAATTCCATGTTATAGCTCACATGGTCTATTGTTGGTTAAAGCTAATATCCCACAAAATAAATTATGTTCCTTCAGTGGTTTTATGAAAGTTTTTAAATTATTTTAAGTATGCATTGACCTTGTTTAATGATTTATGGTTATTTAAAGGTTCTTACTAGTGTTTTGGCTTGGTCATGAATATCATGTTAAAGTCCTCATATGATTATGTTTATGTTTTTAAGTATTTCCTGATATGTACTATATTTCATATACTAATTATAATATAGGGTCCGACTTATCTCCTTCCACTCATGGCTAGCTCGTATTGTTACCCCATTCATTTGGATTTGTGAGTCTCCATACTTTGAGGGAAAGACCGTGAAGACTTTTATTGCTTTTATCATTTTCCTTTGAGACTTTGTACGTGGTGTATGACGTTACGCCCCAACCACTTTTTTCATGTTAAAGGCTTGTAAGGACATAGATTTTCAGTCAGAATAATGGCTCGAATGGTATGATCCCTCCATCAACCCATGATGAAAGGGGTAATCTTATAGTTTCTGGTTTGTGAAGATGCATTGTTAGAAGCTCCATTTTTCCCATTAAGGATTAATATAAACACGTGCTCGAGAGATAATTCTCCATACATTAACAAGAGATGTATGAATTCTAGAGAAGAAAAGAGTTATTGTGGTCCCCAGACCGTTTGGATCCCATAAGTGAATTGAATGTTGGATCTACATTGATTCTTACCTGAATCACCCTATCTATCCTCTTGAAAATGATTTTTATTTCAAACCCCGGTTCAAACAAGAAGAATATGACATGAAAATGTGTTGTGGATGATCCACATCTTACGATCAGATGCTGATGAGCATATTATGCTATCCATGTGGCTGGTACTTTGTCCTGACCCGATCTCCTAAGTCATGATGGCACCTAATATAACCAAATAGTAGGTAATCCAACCCGTAGCCCAGAATTGCAAGTAGTGGATAAAAGGGTATAAATAGCAACAAGAAAAGAAGGAAATAGTAACAAACCAAAACTATCTACCATAGGAGACAAGCTGATCCACGATGCCAAGTACTCACGTTTGTGCCTGATATCCATAAACTACAAAAGGTGGCACAAATGACCACCAATGGTGGCTAGTATTAGGACCTACATCACAAAAATATTTAGAATGTAGTTTAATTTCCAAAACAAAGGTACACAGTAGGCATCATAGGTCAACTGAGCAAGAAAGGTAAACACAATATGAAAACAGAGAATCTAGACACAAACAAAGGTCACAGTGGGAAAAGTAAGAAAGAAAGTACACCGGCATACCAAAAATAAATGTAAGTGTAGCTAAATTGAACCTAAATGGAACCCATAAGCCTAGAAGGTATGCTCGTGCGCAAGTTTTAAAAAAACATGAATGGCCCCACATAAGCTTGACATGTACACAAAATAGCTAAGACTACAAGAATGAAGAGTAACCTAAATATGAATCCGAGAACATCTGGCAGGCTCCCATCCCAAGTAAAAATGAACCAAGAAATAATTCAACTCCCATCCCAGCTACCAAGAGTGACAAATAATCCAGGCTGCCCAGCTAGAAAGTCTACTCATAGAGGCGTAAGCTGCCATGATAGCAAGTTGACCCGGTGGTCTATGGACTACATTGAGGATCTCAATATCAAGGTACCAGCTAGCCAATGAACTTCCAAGGGCGTAAGCTTCTAGCTAGCAAGAGTGACCTAGGGGTGTGTCAACTTTGTAAAGTTAGTGGATGTCGTTGAATGTGACAGTTCTTGCAGAATAAATAAAGGTTGAAAGGGTTATATGAGGTGGAAATTTGTGACTCAATCAAGTTACAAAAGAAAATTCAAACGGGATCACCTAATGAGACTTGAACACCTAAAGCCTGAAGCAAGAAAAAGGCAAACCAATGAAAGATGGGTGATTCACAGAATATGGTTAGCGAACTCAGCTAATATCATCGAAATGGAACAAATCTACTTTTTGGGCAAAAATTTGAGAAATTATAAATATCTCAAATGAGAGACAAACATAGAAAGTGTGGAGAAATTAAGAGAAAAAAGTACGAATATGGTCAGATGGAACAAGAGGTCTAGAACCGTTAGGTGTGGAAGAAAGCATGTGGGCGAATGTATAGAGGGTTCCAATGTTTGTTTTGGTTATGGTAAGATGGATCACAAGATAAGGCATTGTCCTTCAGTTGCTACAAATGAGGGAAATAGTCTTCGTATGGTTCAACCCTATAATTCATTCGGTCCAAGTGGGTCGGTTACCAATGCTCCCAAGAACAGTAGGTTTTATGCACTTCAAACTCGTGGTGAACAAGAGGGTTCTTTTGATGTGGTTATCGGTATATTGAAATTCTTTCAACTTGATTTTTATGCTTTACTTGATCCCAATGCTACCTTGCCTTTTGTGATGACATATGTGGCTATGAAATTATATGTGTTCCCTGATGTTTTGTTAGATCCTTTTTCTGTCTCTACTCTTGTTAGTGATTCTATTGTGGCTAAGAGGGATTGTATAAACTGTCTCATTTCTTTATCACTTAGAGTTACTCTTGTTTATTTGGTAGAGTTTTGATATGTTAGATTTTGATGATATTCTTGTTATGGATTGGTTGCACTCATGTTATGCTTCTTTTGATTATAAAACTCGTGTAGTCAGATTTTTATTCCTGAATGAGCCTGTCCACGAGTAGAAAAATGGAATTTTATGCCTAAGAGTCAGTTTATCGCTTGTCTTAAAGTTAGGAGGATGATTTCTAAGGGTTATATGTACCAACTAGTTAGGGTGAGAGATATGGATTCTGAAACCCGTACTCTTAAGTCAGTCCTGTTGTTAGTGAGGATCTGAAAGTGTTCTAGATAATTTACCCGGTATTTCTCGTGAAAGGGGAATAGGTTTGGGTATTGACCAACTCCAATGAGCCAGTTACTTTTCTAAGATTAACCTTAGGACGATTTATCATCAATGGAGGGTGAGGAGGATGATATTCCAAAAAATAACTTTTAGAACTCGGTATGGTCATTATGAGTTTTTTGTGATGTCATTTTGTTTGACAAATGCTCCAATGACATATATGGATTTGATGAATAGATTGTTTAGACAAAACCTTGTTATGTTCGGTTAGTAGACCCTATCAAAGGTGGTGCTATGGGTTACAATGGTTTAGAATCGTCTCTTGTAATGGAGGTGAACATTAAGCAATGTCTTGATTTGACCATAATAGAATTGAAAGATGAGGTACTTAGAAATTCCGTTAAGGCTTTCTCCTAAGGGAGAGATGGTGAACTTAGATATCAAGGTCGTTTGTGTGTTTTATGCTGATGTTAGAAGAAGAGATCTTAAGTTTGATGTTTATAATTCGGTTTACTTGAAACTCTCACCTATGTAGGATGTGATGTGATTTGGGAAGAAAGGAAAGCTTAGTCCCCGTTATGTAGGCTCATATGATACTTTGAGATGTGATAGTAAGGTTGCTTATGAGTTAGAGTTGCCTAATGGTTTGGCATCCGTGCATCCGGTTTTCCATGTCTCTATGTTGAAAAAGTATGTTAGTGATCCTACATCTATATTTCCTTTAGAAGGTTTGGGAGTTGATGAAAATCTTTCTTTTGAGGAAGTTCCGTTAGAGATTTTAGACTAGCAAGTTAGGAAGTTGAGAAGTAAGGAAGTTGCTTCGGTGAAATTATTAGGGAGGAATTATTTAGTTGAGGGTGATACTTGGGAGACCGAGACCGATATGATGTCCCGATATCCTCATATTTTTCCTTCTACTCATACTCTAGCTTGAGGTAATGAGTTCCTCATAATTTGTTATTTGTTTTAGATGTTATGTGGGTTTTAGATATTCCCATGATTTCCTGGTTATGTGCATGCTCATGGAAAATTTGTGTTTTGAAAGAAAACGAGTTTACCTGATTGATTTTCCTCATGTTGTTGCGCATTGAATGCATATACACTTCATGACATGAGTTGATTGAACATTCCTTTAAATTTGGGTTCATATTTCCTCGATGGATATATGCTTTAGAGTATAGGTTGCATATAACCTCCATGAGATAGTGTTGAGCATGCTTTTAGATTGGAGATGGTAGTTCCCCCTTGAAAATGAGAATTTTGAAATATTATGAATATTGGGTTGCTAGGTCTAGTTCCTACCTTCCTTACGGTGCGTAGAGTATGTTTAGCTTGGAGTTGATGTTCTTCCTTGTGCATTTAGATGAGATTTCATGTATGATTGGTTGCTAGTATTGAGTCGTTACTTTCAGTAGTGTCCAAAATTTCATTCGAGGATGAATCTTTCCAAGGGGGAGATAATGTAACACCTTTGAATCTAGTAGTCTAAGAATGGGGTAAAGTGTCAAGCCTTGGGCCAAGGAATTGTGCTTGGGCAACCTTCACGAGGACCTATACGGGCCGTGTAGGCCGCCACGAATCGTGGTGCTTCCCATGGAAGCTCACGGTTGCAAGCCAAGTCATGCTCACCTCCCATGAGCACCATGACACCTCGTGGTGGGGTGTGCAAACCACTTGTCGTGGTGAAACTCGTGGAGGACTAGGCAATAGCTAGTTAAAGCTGCCCAAAATGAGACCCTCTTGATGAGCCACTAGACATGTAACGACCCGAGACCACCCCCTAGTCGTTACCGGCGTATTCGACCTCGAACAAGCCTTATACAAGCCCTTAGCATTCATCATAACATGTATCATAGAATAAAATCACGGAAAATTTAAAACTTTTACTTTGGAAGTTCAATTCCACTTCATATATGAAAAACAGAATCTAACTTTGTCAAAATGTACCATCTAGACATAGAAGTATCGAAAATGGGACGTAGCCCTTACATCAATAAGAAGTCTTGAAATAGGAAAGTACAACAATGTCTTTCAACATAAGCAGATAACTAAACATAGAAGCTAGATCATAGGGTCTTGTCCTTGGACTTGAGGACTCACCAACTTGGGGAAGCAACTCCAAGTGTCTTGAGAAGTAAGCTTGAATCCTCAACGGCCCGAACCTAAATGTTTGCGGAAAAGCGGGAAAATATAGGTTAGTACAACACACGTACTAAGTATGGCTACTATGCATAAAAACCATTGAAACATGCATAAAAGGAGATTTAGTCAAAACATGTTTTTTACCAAGTAAATCCAATATGCACATAAAGTAAGCATCATAGTCCAAACCAACATAATATCATCCCAACATGAAGACAACCCAAGCAATACTAGCGCAATGAAAAGAATAGAACCCTATAACCCTATTCAAAGCCAAGCATCACATTAATCAATCTACGTCATGCATACATTCATAAGATCATATTTCATTATAACTTACCATATTCATAATGATCATACATAACATAGCTTCAACATACATAAGTCATAATCATCATAATCATAAGAGAACACCACTACGGCTATCTGTTAGTATCCCACAAGTGCAATGTGCAAGAGAAGTGCCATACCCTCCCTTACACTATGTAGAAACCCTTAAGAAAGCCATAGTAAGAGTTCACACCTTTCATACCTTCATTTACTTTTACATTAGGGAAATATTACAACAACCGACATAGACCATGAGAGCTACATGGAATCCGGTGATCTACTCCCACACCAAAAAGAGAGGGTTACCACTTGCCTAAGGTGTAACCATTCGTACATAACTATCTAGGTGGATCCACTAAGCTAGATTCCTATGTGGGCACATAGTTAAGGGTCAAGGAGATTGCTTCTAGAAACCCTAACTTACTAAACATGGAGGTTTCCATCTCATGAGACAACACATACCGTGGGTAATCCAGACTTGCTAAACGTGAGGAAATCCATGTGGGAAGCCGAACTTACAAAACGTGAGACCCCCATCTCATTTACATGCCCTTTCGGTGCTAAGCATCTAATTCCCTTTTGTAATCAACTTTAGTCATCACCNTCAAGGAGATTGCTTCTAGAAACCCTAACTTACTAAACATGGAGGTTTCCATCTCATGAGACAACACATACCGTGGGTAATCCGGACTTGCTAAACGTGAGGAAATCCACGTGGGAAGCCGAACTTACAAAACGTGAGACCCCCATCTCATTTACATGCCCTTTCGGTGCTAAGCATCTAATTCCCTTTTGTAATCAACTTTAGTCATCACCTAAGTTCACATTAGCCTTTACTAGACTCTTATGTAGACATCTTACCATAATAGCTCATATGTGTTCATAAGTGAGTAACATTCCTTTCACTTTAGAAACACTTAGCAAGTGAGTAAACCTTTCACTTTACATTACACTATATTCATGAGGACTACGTTTCAATCATATAGAAATCATACCATAACATACACACATAATTCATAGCTAATTCAAGTGTAGAGGGTTGAGGATGAGGAATCCAAGTCATCAACACCACAACAACACATTAGGTATAGCATCATTACAATCTAAGTAATTCAGCTTTCATACTTGAGTTCAAAGAAGAACCAACCTTCATACCTTGTTTCCCTTCTTGGGACATCCATACTTCAATTACCAATTAATTCATAACCAATGTATAATACAAGGTAATACATGAAGTAATAACATAATCAACATCAATATACGCAATTGACATATTCCCTTCATAGCCTTCAAGGCTTCATTCAAAGTCTCAACCCAAATTTCATAGAAATTATACAAAACCTAAGGCAGAATCATCATACAAACATGAATTACATAACATCACATTCAATTCATATCCTTCAAGCAATATTCAACACAAACTAGGGTTAGAATTAGGAAAAGAAGGAGAAACATGGGTCTTATGGGGAATTCTTCAAGAAACCACCAATACAATTGTAAATTCATCCATAATTGTTCATATAACATCAATCAAAGTCAGTTTATAACATCAATTTCACTTTAGAAAGAAGACCCACAGATTTGGATTGAAACCTAGAAATTGGAGATTTTTGAAATTCATCTTGAAGGTGCCTCTTGGGGAAAGGAATCGCAAGAGTGATAAGAAACCATACCTTATTGATGAATTACCCATGAAAATTCAAGTTGAAACCTTGGAGAGTTGGTCTTCTTCTTGAAGCTCCAATCCGCTTCAATGGAGTTCTTAAGAAGAGAGAGAGAGTAGAGAGATGGAAGAACTTTAGGTTTTGATCTTTGAGGTTTTGTGTTTGAGTGATAAAAGTGAGGTAAATTGACTTAAAAATCATTATATACATGTCCCCTAAATTACCCTAAATTCCCCTCACTTAGTTGGTCTCTTTAATGAAGTAAAAAATGATTTTTGAATTTCTGTATTTTTGTCGCGGAACAAGTCGGCGACGCGGAGCTGTTCCCTGAAGATATTTGGAATTAAATTTCGAGACAGTAGAGTCCGCGACACGACCGCGCCGCGAACAAAATTTTTGCTCCTTGGGGGATCTAGTCCGCGGCGTGGAGCTATTCCCATCAAGTTCAATTTGCAAGCTGCCTTGGCAGCTTGCTTGGCCAAGGTTGGGGTCCTCCTCGGGTCCCCTTAGGGTGGCCCTAGGGAGTCTCATTCGAACGTTTTGACCCTATAAACATATACTTACCTAATTTAGACCATTTTACATGATTATACCATCATACGACACTCCCAAACCTGCCCAAAACCTAAGGACACACTACAACACATTTTTCTCTAGTTTCCGGACGTCGTGGTCGTTTCTTGACGTTTAGACTTTTACTTTTCCAAGCCAAGTCAATTCCATTAATTTAGTTTTAGAAACATCATTTTAACTATTTTTAAGTCATTATTCATAAGGTGAGGCTCTAACTTAAGTCATAGAATTTCTAGGGTGTTACAATATCCCCCCCTTAGGAACATTCGTCCCCGAATGTCACTTGGACTTCTTTCTAGGGAGACAATGACTCAAACTAGCAGCACAACAACCAGTCACATGAACAACATCATATCATATAGGAATTTAATCCACAACATCGCTATGCTCAAAACTTTTTACTTCTCATAAGTATAGGAGGAACTACCTTCTCCATATTCAATGAGCACCAACATATATATTAAGCAATCAACAAGACATTTCTTTAGCAAGACAACACCAAGCATGCTCATTACAAGCCTCATGAAGACAACATCAGACAACATCTATGGGTACAATTTCAACCATGAGAAACAAAATTCATGAAAACTCAAAATACAACTTAAGCATGAATTTTCACAAAAATATGCACATACAAGGAAATCATGTCATAATCATCAACACACATGATTTTCAATTTATACCTCATTAAGAGAGACTACTAACCTCAACTTTGGCTAGAAGTAGGGGAAAAAAGATGAGGGTATCGGGACTTCATGTCGGCCTCGGCCTCTTATGTTGCACCCTCAGCTAGGTGGTTTCTCCATAAGACTTTTACGGAGGCCACCTCTTTATTCCTCAACTTCTTAACTTGACAATCTAAGATTTCGACCGGAACCTCTTCATAAGAAAGGTTCTCATTCACCCCTAAACCTTCTAGAGGGAGAATGGACACCGGGTCACCTATACACTTCTTTAACATAGAAATATGGAACACTAGGTGAACCAGGGCCAATTCGATGGGCAATTTCAACTCATAAGAGACCTTTCCGACACCCTTCAAGATCTCATAAGGCCCAATATACCGGGAACTAAGTTTCCCCTTTTTACCAAACCTCATCACCCCTTTCATGGGTGAGATCTTCAAGTAGACCTAATCACCTACTTCAAATTCAAGATCCCTCTTTTTATTATTGGCATAATACTTTTGCAGACTATGAGCCGATTACAATCTATCCCTTATAAGTTGAACTTTTTCTGTAGCCTCATAGACTACCTCGGGACCAAGAAGAGCAAATTCACCTACTTCAAACCACCCAATCAGAGATCGACACCTTCTACCATAAAGTGCTTCAAAGGGTACCATAGCAATACTCGAGTGGTAGCTATTATTGTAGGAAAATTCTATCAAAGGTAGGTGGTCATCCCAATTACCTTTGAAGTCAATGACACACGCTCTCAACATGTCCTCTAGGGTTTGGATGGTGCGTTCCGCGTGACCATCCGTTTGAGGGTGAAATGCGGTACTAAGTTGAGTACCAAGCCCACTTTGGAAAGACCTCCAAAATTTGAAAGTAAATTGGGCACCTCTATCTGAAATAATCGACAACGGGGCCCCATGCAAATTCACAATCTCCTTAATGTACAACTTAGCATAATCTTCCGCTGAATAAGAAACCTTGATGGGAGGGAAATGGGCTGATTTAATCAATTTATCCCCAATGACCCAAATGGAGTCATGTTGCCTATGGGTTCGAGGCAAATCTACCACGAAGTCCATATTGACCTCTTCCGACTTCCAAGTGGGGGTATCAATATCTTGAGTTAGAACTCCCGGTCCTTGGTGCTCGGATTTGACTTGTTGGCAAGTGGAGCACCTAGCCACAAAATTTGCTCTTTTTTTCATTTCGTACCACCAATAAATCTCACGTAAGTCACGATATATTTTGGTTGCTCCCGGATGGATGGAGTATCGGGACCCATGGGCTTCCTCAAAGATTGTCTCTCTTAGGCCATCCACATCCGGCACACGTAACCTCCCTTGGTGCCTTAGCACCCCATCTTATCCTTGAGAGAAAGTTTCTATTGCTTTGTTTAGAACCGACTCCTTTAGTTCCATCAAAATATGGTCAAGACGTTGCTTAGACTTCACATCAACAACAACCGATGACTCAGAATTATGACGGACCATGACACCTCCTTTTGGGGAATCTTCAAGTCGGACACCCAACCAGGCTAGCCTATGTACATCACGGGCTAACTCCCTTTTCTCTTCTTCCACATGTGACACATTACCCATAGATACAAGACTCAAAGCATTTGCAACCACATTTGCTTTTCCGGAGTGGTAAAGGACACTCATATCATAATTTTTTAGCAATTCCAACCACCTCCTTTGTCGGAGATTCAATTTTTTTTGGCTAAAAACATATTGAAGACTCTTGTGGTCAGTAAACTAATCCACATGTACCCCATAGAGATAGTGTCTCCAAATCTTTAAAGCAAAAACTATGGCAGCTAGCTCAAGGTCATGAGTTAGATGATTCTTCTCATGCACCTTGAGTTTTCTCGAGGCATAAGCTATAACCTTACCATTCTGCATGAGGACACAACCCAAATCCACTTGGGAAGCATCACAATATACTATAAACCCTTCGGTGCCCTCTGTTAAGGTCAAAATCGGAGAGGAAGTGAGCTTATCTTTCAACAATTGGAAACTCTTTTCACAAGATTCAAACCATTCGAAGTTGGACTTCTTTTGAGTTAAGGCCGTTAATAGAGATGCAATAAATGAAAATCCCTCAACAAACCTCCGGTAGTAACCGGCCAAACCAAAAAAGCTTCGAACGTCGGAAGGACTCAAAGGTCTAGGCTAACTTTTGACCGCATCGGTTTTCTTTGGATCAACTTCTATACCCTCACTAGAAACAATATGACCAACGAAAGCAACCGATCTTAGCCAAAACTCGCACTTGCGAAAGTTAGCATAGAGTTGGTGATCTTTGAGGACTTGCAATACTATCCTCAAAAGATTCATGTGATCATCCTAACTTTTAGAGTATATCAAGATGTCATCAATAAAGAAAATAACAAATGAGTCTAGATAATTTCTAAACACATGATTCATAAGGTCCATGAAAGCCGCCAGGGCATTTGTAAGACCAAAGGACATTACTAAGAACTCAAAATAACAATATCTTGTTCGCAAGGCTGTTTTTGGAACATCACACCTCTCACCCTAAGTTGGTGATAACCTGACCTCAAATCAATTTTTGAAAAGTAACTCGCTCCTTGAAGTTGATCAAATAAGTCATCAATCCTAGGGAGTGGATACTTGTTCTTAATGGTCATCTTATTTAATTGTCGGTAATCAATACACATACGAAAAGATTCATCCTTCTTCTTCAAAAATAACACCGGTACACCCCAAGGAGATATACTAGGTTGGATGAAACCCTTATCCAACAAATCTTTGAGTTGAGCTTTTAATTCCTTCAACTCCGTCGGGGCCATCCGGTAAGGAGGGATTAAAGTGGGTTATGTATCCGGCAACAAATCTATGCCAAAATGTATTTCCCATTCGGGAGGAATTTCGAGTAAGTCATTGGGAAAGACTTCTGGAAAATCCTTCACTATGGGGACCGACTCCAAAGGAATCTCGGACTCAAGATCCTTGACCCTCACAATATGATAGAGACAACCCTTGGAAATCAACTTACAAGATTTTAGACATGAAATGATCCTTCCCCTAGGAACGAAATTTCCTCTCTTCCATTCTAAAAAGGGTTCATTAGGAAATTAAAACTTCAAAATTTGGGTCCTACAATCTATGGAAACAAAACAAGCATGAAGCCAATCCATCCATAATATAACATCAAAGTCTAACATATCCAGTTCCACCAAATCAACCAAATTGACTCTATTGGGAAATGATATGGGACAACCTCTATAAACTCTTTTAGCAACTATGGAATCACCCACCGGGGTAGAAACTGAAAAGGATTCATCTAGGACATCGGGAAGCATATCAAACTTCATAGCCACTAAAGGGGTTACAAAAGACTAAGTGGCACCGGGATCCAACAATGCATAAACATTAATTAAAAATACATGTAGCATACCGGTCACAACATCCAGAGAGCTCTCTTGATCACCTCGAGATTGGAGAGCATAAAAGCGATTCTTCTTAGAAGCATCGGGATTTGGGCCACTTGCTTGTGCTTGAGCATTTTCCCTTCCTTGAGCCTTTAGCATAGGGCAATCCCTCCTCATTTGGCCATTCTTACCACAACCATAGCAATTACCCGTGCTAACNTTGGGCCACTTGCTTGTGCTTGAGCATTTTCCCTTCCTTGAGCCTTTAGCATAGGGCAATCCCTCCTCATGTGGCCATTCTTACCACAACCATAGCAATTACCCGTGTTAACTAGGCACTTGCCTTCATGTTTTCGACCACACTTTGGACAAATAGGCTTCTCAACATAAGGACCACCACCTCTTGCTTCTTGAGGATTGAGGGTAGACACTTTACCTTTGTTGACCCTTGGAGTGTTAGGAGGACCTCGGTTGAAAAACCTCTGTTTGAACTTTGGATTATCTTGGATTTCAAACCTAACCTTAGAAGAATTTCCATCATCGGCCCTTGATATCTTCAATTCTCTTCCAACTTTCTTAAGCTTTTGCTCCTCAATTTGTTCAGAATGAACAATAAGACGAGAACTGTCCATTCTTTGGATTAGCATAGCTGACCTACATTCATTCACCACAAGATCCGATACCCCCATAACAAATTTGTTCATTGTAGCTCTAGAGTCCGACACCAATGTAGGACCATGCTTGGAAAATTGAGTGAACCTGAGGCCATACTCCTTCACACTCATACCCCCTTGATGGAGGTTGATGAATTCTTGTATTTTCCTCTCCCTTAGTTCCAAGGGGAAAACCCTATCAAGAAAAGTCATCTTGAATGTAGCCCAACTTATCGGACCCTCTCTAATAGGTCTTGTAATGCACCTCAAAATGAAATAGAATAATTAGATCTTCACATGCATGTTAGTAGTTAATAAACATGTATAAATATTTGAAAATGAGTTTATAGGTCAGTTTAGTTGAGTTTGAAGTCAAACTTCAAGGGGCGACCAAGACGTTCGGAAACTAGTCTTTTACGTGTTGGTGGGTTGTAGTATGTTGTTCATGTTTTTATGTGTTGTTTGGAGTCTAAAATCAGTGGAGGTGACCCTAGTGTCTTAATTAATGTTTTTAGGGTCAAAACGTTTGGGTTCGACTCTCCGGGACCACCGTAAGGGTCCCCGAGGAGTACCCCAACTCTTGGCCAAATAAGCTGCCATGGCAGCTTGATAATGCTCATGGAGGGAGCATGTCTGCGTCGCGGACTAGCCCGACCAAGGGCCAAAAGTTTTGTCCACGTCGCGGACCCTACTGTCTCAAAATTTGATTTCCAGAAACTTGTGGGAACACCCCTGCGTCATGGAATTGTTTTTTGACGAAATCTGCAAAAATAAAACTCAAGTTTGACTTCTTTAAAAGGTCCAACTAAGTGAGGAGTAGTTTGGGTACTTTGGGTAATTATTATAAACGGTTATTCTACCTATTTTAGGGTATTTTGAGTTTGTTTAAACCCCAAAACATAGAATTAGACCTCATTATCCAAATTGAACCTTCCCTCTCTAGAACCCCATGGAAGACATTGATGAAGCTTCAAGCTAGGGGATGGGTTCCTACTGATTTCTCCTTCAAATTCCAAAGGAAATTAATCACAAAGGTATGGGGATTTTTATCTTTGATTCTCCTTACAATCAAAGAGACGAATCAAAGTGATTTTAATGTTTTTGAAAAACACTACAAACCTCAATTTCAACTCTAAGCATGGGGTCTTGCATGAAAGTATTTCAAATGATGATTTACATTAATATTGATGGTTTTAAGATCAAAAACTCCATGTACCCTTTCATAGCTTGAAATCCTAATTTTGGGTCTATTGGTTATGAGCTAATAATGTGATATTAATGTGTAGATTGTTATAGGATATTTATTTATGTATTGTTTTATATTGAATTATGAGGAATTGATGATCAATTTGTGTTATATTGGATGTTGGCCTTGAATGGGCAATTGTGACCCATGGTTTATGAAGATGATGAAGTTGTGAATAGATTATTAATTCTAGTATTATATATATATATGTTGTAGATTTTAGAATTATGAGGTTTGATCCCTTTGAAAGTGGGGAGGTGTTTACTTTATAAGCATGTTGTGATCATTGCCTTGTAGGCAAAGTTGGATGATTGTTGTTTTGAGTAATGTTGATTATTTGAAGGTAATGTGATATGTTGTGAATTTGTGTATGGTCTAAGAGCATGAAAGGTGACCTTCTGTAGAGACTTTATGTGTTTTGCTTAGTTGTTGTCTTCTTTGAATGACTAATAATGAAGGTGAGGTTAGAATATACTATGTTTACCTACTCTCACACCTAGTGAATAATGAATGAATAGAATGGAGGAATATGAGAATCAATGAAAAGAATGGGATTTACTGCTAATGAATGAAAGTTGGGTCTATTGTAATGATAGTCTCATAAAGTACTCCTTTGAATGAATGGGGTTCCTAGATGAAAGTTTTTCTCATCTTTGAATCCAAGAGCTTCCCTAAATGAATGAATGTTTGGCTAGGATGGGTACTCCTTCGTTAGTTGAGATGAGAGTACTTAGTAGCAATCCTTATCCCTAAATGAAGGAATGTTGGGCTAGGATGGGTACTCCTTAGTTAGTTGAGATGAGAATACTTAGTAGCAATCCTTATCCTTAAATGAGTGAATGAAATAAAAGTACTACTCCTTGGGGAAGTAATGTCTAGCATCGAAAGGATATGAAGATGGGCGGATACTAATTTGTTAGTTGAGATGTGAGTATTTAGTAGCAACCCTTTAGATGGGTGCTCCTTCGTGAGTTGAGATGAGTGTACTTAGAAGCAATCCTTTTATCCCTTAACTGTGTGCCCACATAGGCCTAGCTAGTTGTCTCTACTACGTAAAGGCTAAAAGAATGACCCTACCTTAGGCAAGTGGGGATCCCTTATCCGGTAAGGATACTACCGGGATTCCATGTCAAGCTCCATGGTCTATGTCGGTTAAGGCTCTTCTCCCACATTAATGAATGAATGAACTAAGGTCTCTTTATGGTGTACTACTTAAGATAGGTGGTGGAATGGGACATCATCTAGACATTGCACGACTAGACATTTAAGGGAGATCTTGGTGTGTCTTAGTAATGATAATGAATGAATGAGTCTCTTTGGGCTAATTGATGAAAGCGTTGGTCTTTGAGCATGCTAATGTGAGAGTGAGTCATAATGAGTTGAATGTAAGTGCTTATGTTGAATTGAATGTATGTGATGATCTTATGTCATTAGTGAATGAAGTTGTCTAAATGCATTAAGTTGAATCAATGATTTATGTTGAGATGTGAATGGAGCTTGTCCTGTGTACCCTTAAGGATCACTTGGGTGTGGTATGGAGAGGTAGTATGGTCTGCCTCACCATGTCTTACTTAGGTGAGTCTTGGGATGACATTTGATGAGAGGTCTATATTTAGGAAGTAACTTGTTGGCTTATGTGCATATATGTCTTATGTGATTAATTGGTGAAGGTTGAGGTATGCATGGTAAGTGCACTCTGTGTGACCTTAAGGTGGTGCCTTAGTGTGGGTGGTGGTATGGGACGTTGCCATACATTGGACAAAGGTATTGTTGAAGGTTTACTTAAGGTGGAGGTCCAAGGCAAGAAGGTTAAGGTAAATGGGTTATGTATGTTTATGAGGTATTGTGAATCACATGACTTTTATTGTTGGTTGTGACTTGTAAGGTGCCTATTATGTTGATGTTCATGAGATTTTATCAAAATGGCATGAAAGCATAGCTTTCAAAGAAATGTCCTTTTTAGCATGTTTTGCATATCCTCATACTTAGTACGTGTGTTGTATTAAGCCCTTTCTNGAGGTATTGTGAATCACATGACTTTTATTGTTGGTTGTGACTTGTAAGGTGCCTATTATGTTGATGTTCATGAGATTTTATCAAAATGGCATGAAAGCATAGCTTTCAAAGAAATGTCCTTTTTAGCATGTTTTGCATATCCTCATACTTAGTACGTGTGTTGTATGAAGCCCTTTCTTCTATTTTACTACAAGTGTATGTTGTGGTAACTAGGAGGAGATTGTGTTTTGGAGTTGTTTGGATTGCTTAACTCTTCCAAGTCTTTGGTATGTCCTCAAGATTCAAGGACTATGTTTAGAAGTTTCTTAGTCATTGTAATAGACTCTTAAGTTTCATTTCATTTGTAAAGGGGTCATGTTCCTTAGTACATTTTTAGTTATTGTCTATGATTGGCTAAAGAGACTTAGTAGTTCCGCTTGCGTATTGATGTTTTCAAATGTTGTTTACTCTTGAAGTCTTATGGTTTTATTGAATAAAAGTTTTAAATTCTTAGTAATTTTTATGATCTATGTGATGAATGAATGCTAAGGCTTGTATAAGACATTTGAGAGGTCGAATACCCATGTAATGGCTAGGGGGTGCTCTCGGGTCATTACAACTTGGTATCAGGGCATAAGGTTTTAAAGATTTCTTTTAGGTTCAAAGTCTCGAAAGCCATGTCTAGTAGAGTCTTGTTCATCGGTGTGAGTCGCGACACATCTATGACCGAGAGGTTATAGGACAATAGAAGTTTCACTTTCTTCATTGCTCTGGTGTTGTGTCGTAGAGCAATCTCTCTCTTATTTTCCCTTGTCCGGTGGTCTTCTAGAGGTGATTACTTGGAAGGGGTGATGTTGCAACGATCGAGGGAAGAAAAGGTGAGTTTTAATGCTTGGTTGATTAAGCTCACCCCAAGTGGGGGATAATGTGCCTAGATGGTAAGGTTTTGAGTGCCCTTAACATTTCTACATTGAACTTCCTTGAGTTCTCTAGGTTGAGAACCACTTTGGGTGATAGATATGAAGTGGAGTGGTATAGATACTTATTTTTTTGGATTCTTGAAGTCCTCACCTAAAGGAGTATAGTAAAGATTTAGTGGAGAATGGTTCCTACCTTAGAGATGATGGAGGAAATGATTAAAGGAGTTTGCATACCTTGATCCCAAGAGGAGGACATTGTGTTTAATTGGTATGTGATAGTTCTCTTGGTTACTATAATATGCTCTTAGATGGGTTTACCCTAAGTTGAGGATGATAAGTGAGTAGTAAGGTTGTTGATATCCTTATCTTTTCCTTCTATTTTTATTCAAGTTTGAGACCAAAGAGTTCCTAGTAGCTTCTTCATGTTTTGGAGTCTTTCATATGATTATGAGTTGCATCATCTCTGTATGTTATGCATGTCCTAGAAGACACTATGTTATGCATGTTTTGAAGGATTCTTAATACAAAAAAATGTATTTTTAGTAATAAACTTCATGTTTCTCATGTCAATATGCATATTTATATGGTGAATGGACTCTTGACTTCATGAAGAAGAGAGTATGAGCATGCTTAGGTCAGAAGTTGAGAATTTCTCCTTAAATGAATCGACCTTTGTGTAATGCTTGCTTATGAGTTTATGATGCCATATGTGTATGTTGTGACTAGGAGAAGGTAGTCCCTCCTTGAACATAAATAAACATGGTGATGCCATGTATGTTCTTGATAGTATGATGATTAAATGATAAGACTAGTATATGATCTATAATCCTCATGTTAGGGTGCACCTAGTATGAATTGCTTAATTGCCTCATGAGTGGAAATGTTGATGATGTCTATGTGTGCATTTGAAAGCCATTGCGTATTGGACCCTATGATGATATAAAAGGGGTAACTATCATGTCATGATTAGGAAAAGGTAGTTCCTTCTATGAACATGAGAAAGGCCTATGAGGTTAATGCATTATGAGTCTGTGAAATTTTTTTTCTACTTGCTTGTGTTGCATGAGTTGATTTGAAGTGCATGCTCAAATGATTTCTTATGATAAAGTTGCATTATGTGCTTTAATGAGATAGTTGCATGTTGTATTTCTTTGGTGGTTGAAATGAGAATGATGATTTGGAGAAGGAAGTTCCTCCAATGAAATGGGAAATAATAAAGTTGAAGCATAAGGAGTTGATGTTTCCTCCTTGATGTGTGTTGTAGTAATGATATTACATGCTTGTTATGGGCTGCAAGTCCTAGAGTCTTTACTTTATAATGTTTGAAGTGTCATTCGAGGACGAATATTCCCAAGTGGGGGATATTGTAATGCCCTTCAAAATGAAATAGGATAATTAGAGCTTCACATGTATGTTAGTAGTTGATAAACTTGTATAAATGTTTGAAAATGAGTTTATTGGTCAGTTTAGTTGAGTCGTGTTGGTGTGTTCTAGTATGTTATTCATGTTTTTATGTATTGTTTGGAGTCTAAAATCAGTGGAGGTGACCCTAGTGTCTTAATAAATGTTTTTAGGGTCAAAACGTTTGGGTACGACTCTCCGGGACCACCCTAAGGGTCCTCGAGGAGGACCCCAACCCTTTGCCAAACAAGCTACAAAGGCAGCTTGATAATGCTCATGAAGGGAGCATATCCTCATCGCGGACTAGCTGCACCAAGGACCAAAAGTTTTGTCCGCGTCGCAGACATGTTGTTGACTCTACTGTCTCGGAATTTAATTTACAGAAACTTGTGGGCGCACCCCCGTGTTGCGGACTGGTTTCCCGACGAAATCTGCGAAAATAAAACTCAAGTTTGACTTGTTTAAAAGGTTCAACTAAGTGAGGGGAGTTTGGGTACTTTGGGCCATTATTATAAATGGTTATTCTACCTATTTTAGGGTATATTAAGTTGGTTAAACCCCCAAAACCTAGAATTAGACCTTATTATCCAAATTGAACCTTCCCTCTCAAATAAATTCTCTTTCTAGAACTCCATTAAAGACATTGATGAAGCTTCAAGCTAGGGGATGGGTTCCTACTAATTTCTCCTTCAAAATCCTAAGGAAATTAATCACAAAGGTATGGGGATTTTCATCTTTGATTCTCCTTTTAATCAAAAAGCCAAATCAAAGTGATTTCAATGTTTTTGAAAAACACTAAAAACCTCAATTTCAACACTAAGCTTAGGTTCTTGCATGAAAGTATTTTAAATGATGATTTATGTTAATATTGATGGTTTTAAGATCAAAAACTCCATGAACCCTTGCATATCTTGAAATCCTAATTTTGGGTCTAAAGTGGGTCTATTGATTATGTGCTAATAATGTGATATTATTGTGTAGATTGTATGGGCTATTGATATATGTATTGTTCTATATTGAATTATGAGGAATTGATGATCAATTGTGTTATATTGGATGTTGGCCTTGAATTGGCAATTGTGACCTAAGGTTTATGATAATGATGAAGCTGTGAATAGATTATTGATTCTAGTATTATATATACATATATATATATATGTATATATATATGTATATATGTGTGTATATATATATGTTGTAGATGTTAGAATTATGAGGTTTGATCCATTTGAAAGTGGGGAGGTGTTTACTTTATAAGCATGTTGTGATCATGGCCTTGTAGGCAAAGTTGGATGATTGTTGTTTTGAGTAATGTTGATTAGGTGGAGGTAATGTGATATGATGTGAATTTGTGTATGGTCTAAGAGCATGAAAGGTGACCTTGTGTAGAGACATTATGTGTTATGCTTGGTCGTTGTCTTCTTTGAATGGCTTATAATGAAGGTGAGGTTAGAATATACAATGTTTACCTACTCTCACACCTAGTGAATAATGAATGAAAAGAATGGAGGAATGTAAGAATGAATGAAAAGAGTGGGAGTTATTGCTAATGAATGAAAGTTGGGTCTATTGTAAGGATAGTCTCATAAAGTACTCCTTTGAATGATTGGGGTTCCTAGATGAAAGGTTTTCTCATCTTTGAATCCAAGAGCTTCCCTAAATAAATGAATGTTGGGCTAGGATGGGTACTCCTTCGTGAGTTGAGATGAGAGTAATTAGTAGGAATCCTTATCCCTAAATGAAGGAATGTTGGGCTAGGATGGGTACTCCTTCGTGAGATTAGATGAGAATACTTAGTAGCAATCCTTATCCCTAAATGAATGAATGTTGGGCAAGGATGGGTACTCCTTCATTAGTTGAGATGAGAGTACTTAGTAGCAATCCTTATCCCTAAATAAATGAATGAAAAGAATGTCCTACGCCATGGGGGAGTAATCACTAGCACCGAGAGGATATAAAGATGGGTGGATACTCCTTCATTAGTTGAGATGTGAGTATTTAGTAGCAACCCTTAAGGTGGGTGCTCCTTCGTGAGTTGGGATGAGAGTACTTAGAAGTAATCCTTCTATCCATTAACTATGTGCCCACATAGGAATAGCTAGTGGTCTCTACCACGTAAAGGCTAAAAGAATGACCCTACCTTAGGCAAGTGGGGATCCCTCATCCGGTAAGGGTACTACCGGGATTCCATGTCAACTTCCATGGTCTATGTCGGTTAAGGCTTTTCCCCCACATTAATGAATGAATGAACTAGGGTCTCTTAAGGATGTACTACTTAGGATAGGTGGTGGAATGGGACATCATCTAGACATTGCACAAGTAGACATTTAAGGGAGATCTTGGTGTGTCTTAGTAATGATAATGAATGAATGAGTCTCTTTGGGTTAATTGATGAAAGTGTTGGTCTTTGAGCATGCTAATGTGAGAGTGAGTCATAATGAATTGAATGTAAGTGCTTATGTTGAATTGAATGTATGTGATAATCTTATGTCATTAGTGAATGAAGTTGTCTAAATGCATTAAGTGGAATCAATGATTTATGTTGAGATGTAAATGGAGCTTGTCGTGTGTAACCTTAAGGATCAATTGGGTGTGGTATGGAGAGGTAGTATGGGCTGACTCACCATGTCTTACTTAGGTGAGTCTTGGGGTGACATTTGATGAGTGTTCTAGCTTTAGGAAGTGACTTGTTGGCTTATGTGCTTATATGCATTTTGTGATTAATTGGTGAAGTTTGAGGTATGCATGGTAAGTGCACCTTGTGTGACCTTAATGTGGTGCCTTAGTGTGGGTGATGGTATGGGATGTTTCCCATACATTGCACAAAGGTATTCCTTAAGGGTTACTTAAGGTGGAGGTCCAAGGCAAGAAGGTAAAGGTAAATGGGTTATGTATGTTTATGAGGTATTCTGAAGCATATCACTTTGTATTGTTGGTTGTGACTTGTAAGGTGCCTACTATGTTGATGTTCATGAGATTTTATCAAAATGGCATGAAAGCATATCTTCCAAACAAATATCCCTCTTAGCTTGTTTTGCATATCCTCGTACTTAGTACGTGTGTTGTACTAACCCCTTTCTTCTATATTACTACAAGTGTAGGTTGTGGTAATTAGGAAGAGATTGTGCTTCGGAGTTGCTTGGATTGCTTAACTCTTCCAAGTATTTCGTATGTCCTCAAGATTCGAGGACTATGTTTAGAAGTTTCTTAGTCATTGTAATAGACACTTAAGTTTCATTTCATTTGTAAAGGGGCCGTGTCCCTTAGTACGTTTTAAGTTCTTGTCTAAGATTGGTTAAAGAGACTTAGTAGTTCCGCTTGCGAATTGATGTTTTCAAATGTTGTTGACTCTTGAAGTCTTATGGTTTTATTGAATAAAACTTTTTTTAGTCATTTTTATGATCTATGCGAAAATGAATGCTAAAGCTTGTATAAGACCTCCGAGAGGTCGAATACGCATGTTACGGCTAGGGGGTGCACTCGGGTCGTTACAGATCTCCCCTCCTTCCATTATTCATACCACACTTGTGCCATATGTTTGAGTTGATAGGCGGCTAACTCCACCTTTTCTTAAGAAGACACACCCATAGCCTCTAGAACCTTAAACACTTCATCAACGAACCTTTGTGGATCTTTTTCCACTTTGGAGACAAAGAAAGTAGGGGGATTCATCCCTGTGAAATCCCTTATCCTAGAAGCGGTAGTGATAGGATTGGGGTTCACTTGCACCCTAGCATCCCTATCATCCCTAGAAACTTGAGTGGCCAACACTTGAGTCAAATTATGAATAGCCGACCTTATCTCAACAGTAGACATAGCCCCTTCTTCAATAGGAACTTGAGGGTTTTGAGGAGCTTGAGGGGGAACCGCCTCATTCACATTCTCCTCACCGGCCCTCCTGGCATTGTTCCTTATTGTATTCATTGCCTATGAGCACAATAGAATGATTAGAAGAAAAGGACTAAATAAAGTTAATATTCTTAGGCACGACTATGGAATAACAAAAGAGTGAAAGTTCCTAAGCATCTCGTAGCCTCTCATGCATAATTGTGGTGCGCTTTACACCTATGAACAAGACTCTACTTGACGTGGTATCTTGTGACATCAATCCTACAATATTCTCAACTTTATGCTCTGATACCAAGTTTGTAACGACCCGAGAGCACCCCCTAGTCGTTACCGGTGTATTCGACCT
Organism: Solanum stenotomum; assembly: GCF_019186545.1. Classification (NCBI taxonomy): domain Eukaryota; kingdom Viridiplantae; phylum Streptophyta; class Magnoliopsida; order Solanales; family Solanaceae; genus Solanum; species Solanum stenotomum. The sequence goes on from NC_064284.1 coordinate 46,080,099, forward strand.
CGAAAAGGTCTTATACAAGCCCTTAGCATTCATCATAACATGTATCATGGAATAAAATCACGGAAAATTTAAAATTTTTACTTTGGAAGTTCAACTTCACTTCATATATGAAATACAGAATCTAACTTCATCACAATGTACCATTTAGACATAGAAGTATCGAAAATGGGACTTAGCCCTTACATCAATAAGAAGTCTTGAAATAGGAAAGTACAACAATGTCTTTGAACATAAGCAAAGAACTAAACATAGAAGCTAGATCATAGGGTCTTGTCCTCGGACTTGAGGACTCACCAACTTGGGGAAGCAACTCCAAGTGTCTTGAGAAGTAAGCTTGAATCCTCAACGGCCCGAACCTAAATGTTTGCGGAAAAGGGGGAAAATATGGGTTAGTACAACACACATACTAAGTATGGCTACTATGCATAAAAACCATTGAAACATGCATAAAAGGACATTTAGTTAAAAAATGTTTTTTACCAAGTAAATCCAATATGCACACAAAGTAAGCAACATAGTCCAAAGCAACCTAATGTCATCCCAACATGTAGACAACCCAAGAAATACTAGTGCAATGCAAAGAATATAACCCCATAACCCCATTCAAAGCCAAGTATCACATTAAGCAACCTACTCCATGCATACATTCATAAGATCATATTTCATCATAACTTACCATATTCATAGTGATCATACATAACATAGCTTCAACATACATAAGTCATAATCATCATAAGCATAAGAGAACACTACTACAACCATCTCTTAGGATCCCACAAGTGCAATGTGCAAGAGAACTCCCATACCCTCCCTTACACTATGTAGAAACCCTTAAGAAAGCCACTACGCAATTGACATATTCCCTTCATAGCCTTCAAGGCTTCATTCAAAGACTCAACCCTAATTCCATAGAAATTATACATAACCTAGGGTATAATCATCATACAAACATTAATTACAGAACATCACATTCAATTCATAGCCTTCAATCAATATTCAACAGAAACTAGGGTTAGAATTAGGAAAAGAAGAAACATGGGTCTCATGGGGAATTCATCAAGAAACCACCAATACAATCATAAATTCATCCATAATTGTGCATATAAAATCAATCAAAGTCAGTTTATAATATCAATTTCACTTTAGAAGGAAGACCCAGAGTTTTGGATTGAAACCTAGAAATTGGAGATTTTGAAATTCATCTTGAAAGGGCATCTTGGGGAAAGGAATCCCAAGAGTGATATGCAACCATACCTCATTAACGAATTACCCACTAAAATCCAAGTTGAAACCTTGGAGAATTGGTCTTCTTCTTGAAGCTCCAATCTTCTTCAATGGAGTTCTTGAGAAGAGAGAGAGACAGTAGAGAGAAGGAGGAACTTTAGGTTTTAATCTTTGGGGTTTTGTGTTTGAGTAATAAAAGTGAGGTAAATTGACTTAAAAATTATTATATACACGTCCCCTAAAGTACCCTAAATACCCCTCACTTAGTTGGACTTTTTAATGAAGTAAAAATAGATTTTTGAATTTCTGCATTTTCGTTGCGGAACAAGTTCACGACGAGGAGCTGTTCCTTGAAGATATTTGGAATTAATTTTCGAGACAGTAGAGTCCGCAACACGACCGCATCATGAACTAAATTATTTCTCCTTGGAGGAGCTAGTCCGCGACGTGGATCTATTCCCACCAAGTTCAATTTGCAAGCTGCATTGGCAGCTTGCTTGGCCAAGGTTGGGGTCCTCCTCGGTGATCCTTAGGGTGGCCCCGGGGTGTCGTATTCGAACATTTTGACCCTATAAACATATATTTATCTAATTTAAACCTTTTTAAAATATTATACCATCATATGACACTCCCAAACCTGCCCAAAACCTAAGGGCACACTAGAACACATTCTTCTCTAGTTTCTGGACGTCGTGGTAGTTTCTTGACGTTTAGACTTTTACTCTTCCAAACCAAGTCAATTTCATTAATTTAGGTTTAGAAATATCATTTTAACTATTTTTAAGTCATTATTCATAAGGTGAGGCTCTAACTTAAGTCATAGAATTTCTGGGGTGCTACAAGACGGGTCGTGAAAGCTACCACGGGCTGTGGGAGATATCGTGGTCTTAAAATAGGTTCGAGAGGAAAAGTGGTGGAAATCTAGGCCACTGGTCAAGGACCACGGCCACAACTATGGTCTGTGTGGTCCTTGATGGGTTGTGGAGCCTCACGTGAAGGTGGGCAGTCCACTATAAGTTTAGGGGCAAATGGGTCTTTTCCAGTTTTATTTAAATTAATACTATATCGGTTTACCCAATCCTAGGAACCCTTTATAAGTGATTTTAACCCCAAAACTCACTCATTCAAGTCATTATTTCCAAAACCCAAAAAAATCTCAAAGTTTTTCTCTCAAATATTTCTCTTTGTAGAACTTGAAGAAGAAGAAAGAGTTCAAGCTAGGAGAAATGTTGAGTCTCTATTCCTCAAGAATTTGTGGGCTTTGATATCAGGGTAAGATGGCTTTTGATCCATGGAATCCTTTCATCCATGGAGTCCCAAGATTCCCCAATTGAGATGTAGAAATTCCCATATTTGAGTTAGGGTTTTCTTCTAATATTTTGGGCCTTGATGAATATTGATCCAATTGATTGGGTTATGATTGTTTATGATTGAATTGATAGGATTACATGTTTTAGGATTAATTTATTCGTACTCATGCCTAACCCATCTCTAGAAAGAATTTATGTAAATGGGTTTGATGCCATGACAGGAGAATTTATGGGTTTAGATGTATTCTTGTAGGATTCATGAGATACATTAGAATTGCTTGAGATTGAAGCATATATGATGTTTGTGATATACATTTCTTTGAGAAGCTTATAGAATGATTAAGAGATAAGTGCTTTGAGAGTAAAGCTTATGATATAAATTGTTGATTCCATTGGGTAGATTTATTGGTCATGTCAGGTTCTATTGGAGGTTCATTAAAGATTTCTCCAAGATTATCATTCCATTGGGTAGATTTCTTGACAAAGAGAGCACATTTGTTTTTGATACTTTTTATTTGGTGGCTTTCAAAACACTCAAGGAAAAACCTATCTCTACTTCGATAAACATTGCACCTGATTGGAATTTCCCATTTGAAATTATATGTGATGCTAGTGATTTGGCTCTAGGAGTTGCTCTTGGGAAATGCAAAAAACAAGTTCTTTCATCCTATCTACTATGCTAGCAAAACTCTGTATCGTGCTCAAAAGAATTAAACCATAATTGAGCAAGAATTGTTGGTTGTGGTATATCGGTTAAAGAAGTCTGGAGCATATTAATTGGGTACCAAAGTGGTTGTGCACACTGATCACACAACTTTAACGTACATAATTGTGAAGAAAGAGGCTAAGCCAAGGCAAATCATATGTGTGTTACTCCTTAAAGAATTTGACTTTGAGTTGAAAGGTAGGAAGGGGTGTGAAAAAGTCACAACCCAGGGGTACCCCTTAGATGTAACAAAGCACATAGAACCCCTAAAGGCACTATGTAAGCCCCTTAGCATATCATAACATAAGCATAAAACAATAAAGACTAAAAATACATTTCAAGTCCAAAATTTTCATAAAAGACAAAAGTAGAAGTCTAGACTCTAATTCTCAACATAGACATCTATTACAATAGTTCAAATGAAAAAGGGACACAACCCATAAAAAATAGTACGAAAAGGAAATAATAGAAGTGAAACATCTATTCTCTAATCAAGAGGACTAACCATAAGCTAGGAGAATAGATGAATCCAAGCTGAAGCCATAATGATGACCTCCTTGAGAGCCAGACCCTACTCTTGTGAAAAATGTAGGAAAAGCACGGGTTAGTACAAAAATACACTAAGTATCATAGTCGTGCATAAAAACCTTGAAATCATGCAAAAAAGGACATTTTAGTTGAATACATGCACTTTATCAATTCTAAGGATCATCATGAAGATTAGTGTAAAATCGTAAGTCATAAGCATAGTCAACATATAGATCATCATAACATAAGAGAACATACCATAAGTACCCTCAAACCATACTTATGCAATGGATGAATAAGACCCCCTAACTCCCACCCATGCTAAGTAAAACTTCTTCAGTAACCATAGTTCATAATTCATGTTCTTGTTCATATTTGTTCATGTAGAGAATATGCCTTAACCGACATAGACCATGTGAGCTACACATGGAATCTGGTGTTACCCACACCGAAAAGGGTTGTCCTACTTGCATAAGGTAATACCATCGTTTGTTAGCTTTAGGTGGATGTACTAACTAAAGACCTATTAGGGCACATAGTTTATGGGATAAAGAGATAGTTAATAGAAACCCAGTCTTTCTGAAGGAAGAGCTTCCATTTCATGAGATTGCTTCTATAAACCCGACCTTTGAAGAGCTTCCATCTCATATTCAATATCCACTCGGTGCGAAGCATAGTCCCATAGAGTACTTATTAAGTCATAACTTGTTTCATTAGGGTAGCTCATTAGATCATGCGTGAGAATAACCTTTCACCGTTAATGTATACATGTAGATTCAATAGGTGAGTATAGCCTTTGAACCTTAGAATCATTATATTATGAGAAAACCTTTTATATCATATTCATTATGTGTTCATTAGAATAACATTTCAATCAACACAACAACATTATCAAGGTCATGGATATATCATTCATAGTAATGTGTAAGGGTGTATGTGAGTATAGTCTTTCAACAACACCATAGTTACATCATTATCATAGACACTTCACTCCCAAAGTGTTCAGAAAGCATTTACATAAATCTCATAATCATGCACAGTTCTTATATCTTTGCATTCAAGGATCATAGATCATATTCAATCAACAAATCTAGAATTCGCAACATTAGACATGGATATAATCATAATTCAAGTATTTAAATTACTACATGCATAATTCTATAATATTCTCCTTGCATCAATCAATACCTACACTTTGAGATCCAAATTGGAAAAATAGAGGAATTCATGGATTCTTATGTAATTCAACATAAAACCATATAAAATTATCAATTTATCAAAAATAAAACATAATTCAATCATTAAAAATGAATTTGAAAGGAATCCATGAGATTTGAGTCAAACCCTAACTTTTGGGGAATTACTAGTTTTGAAATTTAATTTGGAGGGACTCCATGGGTGAAGGTTATTCATGGTTGAAGGACTATCATACCTTAGTTATGAATCTACAAAGAACTGAGTAGAAAACATTGCTACTTCAAATCCTTGCTCCAACTTCCTTCTTCTTCTTCCTTGAAGTTTTAGAGATAACTTTTGGAGAGGATGAGTTCTCTTTGAATTTTAGAAATAATGGCTTGGATGACCTAATTTTGTGACAGAAAATCCTTATATAGGTGATCTAGTTTAGTGTAAAACGACGTCACTTAATATTAATTAAAATCAGAAAACTCCAAAATGTCCCTACAGTTAATTGCCAAAAGGTAGTTTCCAAGTCTCACCCACGCCCCTCATCGACAAACCGTGGTTGGACCCATGGCCCGTGCTGGTGAAGCGTGGTCTAGGTTTAGAGACCTAGTTTTTAGGGCTTCACCTATGGCTCCCTTCACCCACGATGTGTAGGTCACCTCCGTGGGTCACTGCCCAAGCAGATTTTTGGGGTCCTCCTCAAGACCCATTGTTGGTCCTTGGGGGTCGCACCTTGACGTTCTAACACAAAATCCTATATTTTTAGGTATAGGGAGGTACATTCATGACTCTAATCCTCACGTTAATCTCTAGTTTAGCGTACTAGCTTTCAAAGTGTTACAATATATCCCTCTTAGGAGCAGTCATCCTCGAATGATGATCTAGACACCTGACGAAACTAAAGACTCAAGACTAGCAGCCCTTTATGTATGCAACATGACATAATGCATAATTCAAAGGAGGAAACTTCAACTCCATCTAAAATACAATAAATGCAACACAAAGAAGTAGGAACAACATCTAACAGTCCATTATGCATGAAAACTCAACATTTCACATATTCATAAGAGGAACTACCTTCTCCAACTAGAAGCATGCTCAACATAATATCATGGAACCAATTTGCAATTACTCTCATATCAAAAGCATACTAAAGCATGTTCATCAATTCATCTCATGAAGTCAATAGGCAACTCATACTCAATGCACAACATTATGAGGAAAATCAATCATGAAAACTCATTTTCTTATTATACATGAATTTTATCAAGAACATGCATAATATAAGGAAATCATGGAAAAACACATATAACACACATGACTCTCTAAACAAGAAAACTCAAGAGGAACTACTTACCTCAAGCTTGAATAGAAGTAGAAGGAAAAAGGTGAGGATCGCGGGACTTCATATTGGCCTCAACCTATCAAGAGCACCCTGAACTGATGGTTCCTCCACAAAACCTTCACGTAAACTATTTCCTTGTTTCTGAACCTTTTAACTTGCCCGTCTAGGATCTCCACTGGAACCTCTTCATATGAAAGACTTTCGTCAACTCCTAACCCTTCTAGGGGAATAATGGGTGTCGGATCTCCAATACACCTTTTAAGCATGTAGATATAAAACACCAGATGCATCGGAGCTAACTAATTTGGCAAATCTAACTCATAGGCAACTTTCCTAAGACGTTTCAAAATTTGGTATGGGCCTACATATCGGGGACTAAGATTTCCTTTCTTGCCAAATCCCATCACACCCTTCATTGGTATGATTTTCAAATAGACCCAATCCTTAACTTTAATTTCTAGATCCCTTCTTCTCATATCGGTATAGGACTTTTGTCTACTTTGAGCCGTTCTCAACCTCTTTATAATGAGTCGGACATTCCCAATGGCTTCACAAACTAGCTCGGGTCCTATCAAAGATATTTGACCTGCCCAGAACCAACCAACCAGAGACCTACATCTGCTACCATACAAGGCTTTAAAAGGAGCCATACCTATACTTGAGTTATAGCTATTATTGTAGGCAAACCCTATTAAAGAAAAGTGGTCATCCCAATTACCCTTGAAGTCTACAACACATGACGTTAACATATCTTCTAATGTTTGGATGGTATGCTCCACTTGCCTATCTATTTGGGGATGAAAAGCTGAGCTAAGATTAACCTTCGTGCCGAGACCTTTTTGGAAAGACTTCCAAAAGTGTGAAGTAAATTGAGTACCCCGATCGGAAATAATGGATAAGCGAACCCCATGCAACTTCACTATCTCTCTTATATACAACTTGGCATCGTTTTCCACTGAAAAAGAAACCTTGACGAAAATGAAGTGGGCTGATTTTGTCGTCCGATCTGTAATGACTCAAATAGAATAATGTTGCTTTCGGGTGCGAGGCAAACCCCTAAAAGCACCATGTAAGCCATAACAAGGCACATAGAACCCTAAAAGTCACCATGTAAGCCATTTAGCATATCATAACATAAGCATAGAACAATAAAGAGTGAAAACACATTTCAAGTCCAAAATTTTCATAAAAGACAAAAGCGGTAATCTAGACTCTAAGTCTCAACATAGCCATCTATTACAATAGTTCAAATGAAAAAGGGACATAGCCCATACAAAATAGTCAAAAAAGGAAATAATTGAAGTGAAACTACAAGTGAAACATCCGTCCTCGAATCATGATGACTCACCACAAGCTAGGAGAATAGTTAAATCCAAGCTTTAGCCACAATGATGACCGCCTTGAGAACCGGACCCTATACTTATGAAAAATGTAGGAAAAACATGGGTTAGTAGAAAAATGCACTAAGTATGATAGTCATGCATAAAAACCTTGAAATCATGCAAAAAGGGACACTTTAGTGGAAACATGCACTTTATAAAGTCTAAGGATCATCATGAAAATTAGTGTAAAATTGTAAGTCATAAGCATAGTCAGCATATAGATCATCATAACAAAAGAGAACATACCATAAGTACCCTCGAAGCATACTTGTGCAAAGCATGAATAAGACCCATCCCACACATGCTAAGTAAAGTCTCTTCAGTAACCATAGTCCATAATTCATGTTCTTGTTCATATTTGTTCATGTGGAGAATAAGCCTTAACCGACATAGACTATGTGAGCTAAATATGGAATCCAATGTTACCCACATCGAAAAGGGTTGTCCTACTTGCATAAGGTAAAACCATGGTTTGTTAAATTTAGGTGGATCCACTAACTAAAGACCTATAAGGGCACATTGTTTATGAAATAAGGAGATTGATACTAGAAACCCGACCTTTCTGACAGAAGAGCTTCCATCTTATGAGATTGCTTCTAGAAACTCAGCCTTTCTGACGGAAGAGCTTCTACCTCATATTCAATATCCACTCGGTGCTAAGCATTAGTCCCATGAAGTACTTATTAAGTCATAACTTGTTTCATTAGGGTAACTCATTAGATCAAGCGTGAGAATAATCTTTCACCATCCATGTCTACATATAGATTCAATAAGTGAGAATAGTCGTTCAACCTTAGAATCATTATATTGTGAGAAAACCTTTCACATCATGTTCATTATGTGTTCATGAGAATAGTCTTTCAATCAACACAACAATATTATCATGGTCATGGACACTTCATTCATAGTCCTGTGTAAGGGTGTATGTGAGAATAGTCTTTCAACAACACCATAGTTTCATCATAATCATAGACAGTTCAATACGAAAGTGTTCACAAAGAATTTACAAAAATCTCATAATCAGGGATAATTCTAATATATTTGCATTCAAGGATCATAGATCATTTTTAATTAACACATCTAGAATCCAGTACATTAGACATAGATACAATCATTATTCAAGTAGTTTAATTACTACATGTATAATTCTATAATATTCTCTTACATCAATCAATACCCACATTTTGAGATCTAAATTGGGAAAATAAGGGAATTCATGGATTCTTGAAGAATTCGACATAAAACCACATATAATTATCAATTTTAATAAAACATAATTCAGTCATTAAAAATGAATTTGAAAGGAATCCATGAGATTTAAATAAAACCCTAACTTTTGGGGAATTAGTAGTTTTGAAATTGAATTAGGAGGGATGATGTTTGCGTAATCAAGACACAACTTCCAATGCAAGTGTCTACGATCGTACAATGGTAAAGTAACCCAACCAAGGGTTGGGGTCGAGTCCCAAGGGAGTGGTTTTGAGAACTAATAGAAAAATAAAATTAAGTTCTAATTAGTCATAGCTAAAAACATTGTCGAATATAAACATGTTAAATCTAAGGGGTGCGTCAATTATCAATGGGGGTTTGTAACAAGTTATCAAAAATAGCAAAAAGGCAAAAAGTACTAATCAAGGAGATGGGATTCTTGGGATTTGATAGAAATATGGGATAAACTAAATTATTGGGTACATGCTTTTGATAATAAATCTGTTGAATATTTGTGACTAGGCTAGACTATAGTCCGAATAAATTCTCTCTCCAGCAACTTACCTCGAATCAACTCGTTTTTTCTTGAACACTGAGTTTCCGCATGAAGAACAACCTTCGCCTTAGGCCACTCACTCTCTCGAGATGAGTGTGTGGGAGAAGGACTAGGGTTCACTCTCTCGAGTTGAACCTCATGTCGACCCAATCCCACCGTCCATCAATTTAGTAGTATTAGTTTTGCGACCTCTCTCTCGAGCAAGCCGAAAACACAAAGGTGAAATCGTATTTGCAAATACAATTTCATTAAGTTCCACCACAACTACTAAACTAAATCACATCTAAACAACAAATAAATCATCAACAAGCAAGACCGAACAGATAATCTAACGCATATTCACAAAATCACACCCCAAGAATTGGGGTTTTAGCTAGACATGTAAAAGAGATAGAAATTTATACCAATATGAGTTTGCATTCAAATGGGTATGATGATTTAAGTTTCAAAATAAGCAAAGAGTGAACAATCCACAAGACCCAAGTCCAAAATCTTGGAGTTGAAACACTTTGAATCTTCAAGTTCTTCAAAACCCTCACCAAACTTAGAACTCAAAATTCTATGTTAAAAATTCTATATTAAAAATCTGATATTAAGCTACAAATCTCAACTAGTATTTATGGTTTTCAAAAATCTGTGCTGCAACGGATCATTCTGCGTCATTAGCTTAGATCGCCGGTCAACTCGACGATCCGCCCTTTGGTAGGTTTAATCGCTGTGTTGCTCTATCCTTCAGCATCAACGTGTTTTGGATCATTGGGCACCATAGTACTGCTTCACGAAACTACTCGACGACACATCGACTACTCCTTTTCACTGCTGATTTGATCCTTTCTTTCAAGGCTCAGGACACTAGAACAAATGACAAGGATAAGACCTTTTGGCGACTCACCAAACAGGTTTGGCGATTCTCATATCTTCATTTCTTAGTTCTTTCAGCTGCCTTTGTTCCTTTTTGCTAAGTAGTGTCCATGATTTCCTTTCAACTCCAAATACCTGAAACTTAAGGGTTTTCATCAGATATTGAGACAAAATATGCATTTTAGGACATTAATTTTATCAAAATACAGCCCTAAATGAGTCCAATTTGTGGACTCATCAACACCCCCAACTTAAACTTTTGCTTGTTGTCAAGCATACTTCAGTTTAGCTATTCAAAAAAGGTGTCTCAAACAGTGCTATACAAGAATCAATCATAAATGTACACAACAAGACTTAACTTACTCATGCAAGGATCAAATGTGCACTAAAAGTTTCAAGTTGTGACATACCATTATCAAAGAATCTCGAACACACAGTACTTGCTTCAAATGCAAGTTCAAGCTCGACTATATTGTTCAAGTGCCCTCACACATAGAATGATTTCCATATTGACACAATGGTTCATAGTTTAAAGCTTCGAAATGAGATGCAACGCTCACACTCACAAAGAAGAACACAATGCATAATTTCACCCAAGGTTTGCCCGTATTTTCCAATCAACACTTGCTTCAACTCACTCAAGATCTAAAAGGTCTTTTTAAGGCTTTTAATGGGGCTGAGTGCAAAGGTATGGTCATTTAGGCTCAGTGACTTTCATCCTTATGAAATGTGGTACTCACAACACTTCCTTTCCTCTTCCTGCATCATTTTATTTAGTGCTCATAAGTCATCCTATTATTCACTTTCCATGAATTGTTTGGAAAACCCATTTCTTTTGTACTTTATTTCACAACTTTCTTTTTCATTCTTTTTCTTTTTCTCTCTTCTTTTTTATTTATATTTTTTTATGTATAGGTTCCATTTTTCTCAACATCGTGGGTTTAGGAGACTTTCCTTGCACTTCTTGACTTGCTCTTATCTTTTCACCATACACCAAACTTAGGCTTTTCGCCTAAGTTGGCTATTCAATTAACCACAACTTCATGAGGTTTATGGGTGATGGATAAAGAAAGGTCATTGTTTTCATCAAGTTTCTTCCAAGGAAAGGTAAGTCTCAAGGGGTTTCCAAAAGCGGTTCACACACTTACAAGGTAGGCCACACAAGAGGTATATGTCAAATTGGCTCACACTCTTAGAATTTTCCAAAGATCATATCAAGAGATAGCATCATTTAGTTGACCGTACCAATGGGGAAACTTCTAGGATCCATCATGCATAGTTCACAGGTAAGCTCATCACACTAGGCATTGACACTATAAGTATAACAAGACTCCACCCTTTTTCTAGTGTGGAACTATCATCACAAGAGGCTCGATTTGATCATTGGCTAGTCACAACAAGATACGAAGAGTTCATATATTGTCTATGCAACTTCATTTGTCCTCATTGTAGCCGCACATTCATGTTTGTACGATTATAAGCACTATCCAAGTCATTGGTATTGATCGGAACCAAATACTCAAATTTGTGAAAGAACAACCACATTCAACAAAGAAGGGGTGGAATTTTTTTTCTAAAGGGTCAAAATCATTTTGCAATTTAAAACACGAAGCTACAACCTCAAACCTCCATAAAATAGTGTATAAAACACAATTTTTAAACAGAACAGCCCAAATTTATAAAAAAAACACGAGTCAAAAATAGCACACAAAAGGTAACTTTCACCCCACCACAATTAAAAAGTATTTGTCCTTAAATGCAAATGAAATAAAGTATCCAAAAGTGAAAGTAAGTAAGACAAAGAAGGAGTTAAAGAAAGGATCATGTTTATGCAGTCTCTTCATCTGTCTGGGCCCAGTGCACGGTGTGGTACTCTGAATATGGGAATCAGTGCCCGGGGTAACCTCAGAGGGAATAGCAGTGCCAGATCCAGTAGGAGCTAATGTGGATGTCTCAGTCGGTGATGTATGGATCACCGGCTGCACAACCGTTTTCACAAGATCTGAAAAATCTCTCAATATGCTCTCCTCTCGTCTCTCTATCGTTTCATCATCATGTACCACTATCTGCTCTTTGTCGGTCTTTGCATCCGACACCTCATCTGCTATCGCATGTCTGTGTACATCTCTAGTAGTGACCGGAATCTTAGGAGCGTCTAAGTCGTCTGCCTTCCCAATTAATGAACTGAAGTCGGTAGACTTTAGAAAGTCTACATCCTTCCTCAGATCTGCTACTTCACCTTTTTAAATAGTTACCACGGAGGATTCCCCTTGTCTGCTATCACAAGCTGTGACTCTCACAGTCAACGAATCAATAGAAGTCTAAAGGGGAATGCGTACAACATGTATGGCACTTTCGACCATCCCTGGAATGGATCTCTCAAGTTGATTTGCTCGTGTATCAGTTGATTGGGCCAAATGCCCCATCTTCAAGAACATGGATTGAGTAATCCTGACACGTTGGTAGGAGGAGGAAACACCTGGGGCCTATGAAGATAAGGAAGGAGCGGATGTACCTGAAGGACTAGAGGCCAAAGTAAGGGAAGATGTCTTTGCAAGTAATGAGTCAACATCAACATCCGGAGAAATATTTGTCGGAACTGATTTCTTACTGTCAGCCTCCTCTCGTATGAACTCGGCCTCATTACGCCGTATGTTAGTGGAGGATGAAGGGGTTACCTCAATATCCCTATCAGTGTTTTGAGGTACTCCAGCACGTCGACACAGTTCAGTGATGTCATGACCCGAGAGCACCCCGAAGTCGCAACATGGCGTATTCGACCTCGAAGCGATCTTATACAAGCCCTTAGCGTTCATTCATCACATAGGCAATAAAATAGTGAAGAATTAAAACCTTTTTTTAAAACAAATCCATAAGATTTGGAAGTCAACCACATTTTAAAGAAGTCTTTATACACAAGAATACTAGTCTCACGTCTTAGACCCAAGTCACAAAGAAACATACTAGGGACAAGGCCCTTTACAATAAAGAAGAATACTACAAGTCTATTACAAAGTCTTAAAAAAGAAACTAGAACATAGAATCCTTGCCATCGACATATGAGGGCCTACCACAAAGTCTTGAGAGAAACACTAATCCCAAGCTTCACTATGCAAAGCACCTCACTTGCTAACACCTACACTTGTAGTAAATCATGGAAAAGAATGGGGTTAGCACAATTAAGTACTAAGTATGATAACTATGCAAAAACATGCAAAAAAGGGACATTTATTTAAGGAATAAGCTTTTACGCCATTTTTTGATACATATCCATAAACCACATGTATAAGAGACAGATTACAAGTCAACATCCACATATAAGAGAATATCCATATTATAGGCATGCTCAACTGTTACCAATTTTCAACACATATGCACATTTGTCAAATAGACCATTTCATCATTTTAGACCCTCCACCTAAAGTTACCCAAAGACCCACCTAAGTAAGACACGGAGGGGCAGCCCATACTACCTCTTCATGCCACACCTAAGTGTTCCTCAAGGCTACCAAAGATAAGGACCTTTCCCTTTCAACATAAACCAATAAGTTAACATTCTTTAGTAGAGACATTTAAGCAGACATTCATGCATATAGGGGACTTCACATAATAGTCATTAAAGACTTAGGGAACTCACATTAGTACCTTCAAGGCCTACTTGTGCCATGTGTGGATAGCATCACATACTACTACCTACACGTTATAGAACCTATCAAGTAACTAGAGTGCACATCCCATATGAAGGGAATAGGCATTAACCGACATAAACCATACTAGCTAGGCATGGAATCCGGTGTCATAAGACCCCACACCGTGGAAGGTGTTCTACTTGCTAAGGGTAGAACTAATACACATCCCATGTAGGCACATGGTTTAGGGGATATCCAAAGACGTTCATTGTACTCTTGCCTCGTACTCGGGAAGAGCTACCATCTTAACCATATCCACTCGGTGCTTAGCCTTAGTTCCCATAGAGTAATTTCATTTACATATGAGTACTAGAGAGGGCGCCATGATTAGGCCTACCGTAATACTCTACCAAGAAGGGTACCACAAGGATCTACCGATCAAGGTTCATAAATGATAGCTCATTGACTTTCTTAGAGAGGGTTTCTACCGTTTCGGCCCACCAACTCCAAGTTTATCATTTCACACAAGAAAGAGACACCATCATAAGGTCTACCGCTTAAAAGTTAACATTCACTTAGGGGTCTAAACTCACAATGAAAGGGCACCCTACTTAGGTCTAACCAATTCAACTTATAGTCTAGAATACCTCATTAGTCATTTATAGAAGGGCAACAACTTTGGGTCTACCGATCCTAGATATTCATTCATTCATTGAAAGAGTGGTTAACAATCTAGGTCTACCAATTCGAGAGACACCGTTACCATACAACCTTTCATAGCCCATCATCATCATATATAAACATTAAGAGAGAACATAATTTCAATTACAATAAATACACATTGTATAATATACCATCATACTATTCTTGAACACCACGTACATAACCCTCATATTGCACACACATGTAGACACACCTTAAGACAATACTTCAATTCACTATCTAATGCCCTAAAGGCCATAATCAATACACATTCAATAAGTAAACACCTCCACCATAAGTGGATCAATCCAAACAAGAACAATTTCAATATAGCATGAAAGTAGGTCAACTTACCATTCTCCAAAGCCATAATCACCATTTTCCGATTCCAAACAATTCTAACATCACAAGAGAATTTACCCATGACTTGCCTACAAGGCTATAATTCTCTACTCATCCATACACCAACAATCCACAAACAATAGATATAGATAACAATAGGAATCAATAATACAAATCAATCTAAACACAATTCCATCAATATACAATCATAATTACCAAACCCACTTCATAAGCAAAATTTAGGAATTTAGGGAGATCATGGGTCCATTGAGTTTTTCACATAAAAACATCAACTAAACCATACTATAATCATAATAAATCATTTGAAACCATTTAATGCACTAGCCCAGGAATTTGAGGAAGAATTGGGGTTTTTCATAAATTTTGAAATCCTTGAAAACCATTTTGAGATTTAGCTCTAGGGCAAAAACTAGCCCTAGATAAAGAGCCACCATACCTTAGTTGATGAATTCCCAAAGAAATTTGTGGAAGAAACCTTTGAATCCAAACCCAGGTTCTCACTTCTTCTTCTTTCTTGAGTTGAGAGAAAAATACTGAGAGAGAAGAACTTTGGAAGTTTTAATTTGTGTATTTGAGAAAAATGAGTTAAAGGAAGGTTTTAAGACTTAAAACTGTTCATATTTATCATATAAACCTTTTAAAATCAACCCCACACATTAAAATATTTAAAAGAAATTACCCAAAAGCCCCTAAATGAGGCAGCCCCGTCAGGGACCATGCCTACTTGGACGGGTCATGAAGGGCACCACGGCTCGTGGTGGTGCCCGTGGTCCCTTGACCAGTGGGCCTCTCCACCATGTCAAGCCCTCAAGGGCCCAAGGCATCTTCATAGAAGCTCCCACGATCAGTGGTGCACAACACGAGTCATGGTGGAGCTCGTGAAGATGAGGCAACACCTAGGCAAAGTTGCCTTGCCTCCCTTGAGATAAAGTGATCTTCACGTCCAAGTATACAGACCCTCTAGGGCACCACTGGTCGTGGTGGCACCCGTGGTATTTAGGGTAGCGAGAAGCCAACTTGGGACAAACTAGTCTTTTTGGCTAAGGCTTGCCCCTTTTTGTCTTGGCTCCTTGTCTAGCACCCTCAACCAACCCAGAGTAGGTCTTATAGCATGGAGTCTAACATGTGCCTTGACGTTGACTCCTTAAACCCCTTTCAAACAAGACTAGGGAAACATTACACCACTAAAACACATTAGCTCAAAAGACTAGTCTCCAAACGTCATGGTCGTCCCTTGACGTTCGACCTCAAAACTCTTCAAACTTAACCTTAAAAGCCAAAACTCTTCTTTTTCACAAATTACCAACTTCGAAAATACATGAGAAGCTCTAGTTCCTCCTATTTCATTTTTAGGTTGTTACAAGTGATCAAGACTGGGAATGGCAGAGAAGTCAGTTTATGTTTGTCTCTCATGGCCATCTCCTATGAAATCAGCAGTCCTAGGTCTATGCGCCTCATGGACATGATAGAACAGAGACAAGCTTCTTTAGGATGGTGCAAAATGGACTTGTTCTGGATGGCATTATGGTGCTGATGATAAATCCAGACCAGAGAATGTCAGCAATGTTGATGTCCCTCTTCTCAATAGGAACCGCTACCCCGATGAACCTAGGGGTAGTGTCAGAAATCAAAGGATCCATCCAACCCATTAGGTTATCTAGGGACTGAACAATAGGCAACCCCTCATAGATGTAATGACCCGAGAGTACCCCTAGTCGTTACCGGCGTATTCGACCTCTGGAGGTCTTATACAAGCCCTTGGCATTTGTCATAACATTTATCATAGAAAAATAACGGAAAGTTTAAAAAATTTTCATAATATAACACAAGACATAAAAGTCACCTCATTAAACCTTTAATACAAAAATGGAGTACTACGTCTCAAGGTAGCCATCTTAAAACATGACTACAACACAAGAGGTACACTGCCCTTACAATACAAAAGAAACTACTATCTAGTACATAGAACTTAAGGAAACTCTTTAACATAAAGGTCCTTGAATCTTTAAGGACACACCCGAACTTGGGAATAGAAAGCCAAGCTCATCACTTCTAGGAAAGGCCCTTTAGCCACCACTACCTACAGTTGGTGTAAAAGATGAAGAAGAATGGTGTTAGTACAAGAATGCACTAAGTATGATAACCATGCAAAACATGCTTTTAAAAGGACATTTAGTTGGAAACTATGCATCATGCCTTTTTAGAGAAACTTCAAGAACATTTAGTACATTAAGAACAATATAGACCACATACATCATCATATGGAAACCATTCATAATAGCACATAGAGCCACTTATAACATTTTAGGCACATTCAATGCATACAAATACATTACCTTCCTCTTTATCTTAACTCCTTTGCTCAAGCAACTCTTAGGGAATACTTGGTGCAATGAATCACTTTAAGGTTACCAAAGGTGAACTTACATATAGCCTTCATCAATCCAACCACGTATATTCATAGAGTCATAAGCACACCATAAGACATAGTCTTCACATAGGAACCATCACCTAGGAAAACTCCAAGTCACACTAGTGCAATGTGCAAGTAGCATCCCATAATACTACTCCCACCAAGTGTTCCTAGGGAGCCACCATAGACTAGGCACATCATATTCAACAAGTCATAACATCTTCATTTAACATTGGACATAAGACCAACATACTTCATAACATCATATAAGGACTCATTCCTTTACTACATCACTAGTCATAACCCATTTAGTTCATATCATAGGTAAACCACCCTCACAACCCCTTCCCAAGCACACTTGTACAATGTACACATGGAGTCGCATACCCCCATATATACTAACCAAACCCATTAAGAAGTCATAAGTGTAATTCACATGCATGAACATACTTCATCTCCTGACATAAGTAATGTCAACTTTAACATGCTTTCATATTAACATACATAGGTAATAGTCTTCATTACATAAAGAGCCTAATCAAAACCTCTCTTAGAGTCCACTTGTGCAATGCATAAGTAGGGTCCACAGTCCTAGCTACACTAAGTAACTCTTCAAGAAATCATGACTAGAGTTCATATTCTTATCTTAGTTCATTTCTTAACTTTCGGGAGACATTGCCATAACCAACATAGACCATGTGAGCTACATGGAATGCGGTGTTCTACTCCTACACCGAAAAGAGTGGGTATTACTTGCCAAAGTAGTACCTACATACATAATAGCTATCTAGTGGATCCACTAAGCTAATACCTACGGGGGCACGTAGTTATGGAACAAGGAGATTGCTACTAGAAAACCTTGACTTACTAAGCGTGGAGGTTTCCATCTCATGAGACAACTTCTATGCTGAGAATTCGGACTGGCTAAATGTGAACGCTCTCTTTGTGGGAAGCCGGACTTGCTAAACGTGAAGCCCCCAGTCTCATTTTTCATGTTCACTCGGTGCTAAGATCCAACTCCCTTTTGAAACATCTTTAAGCCTTTATTTAACATTAGTTCATAAAATAGGCTTTAGCGACTTAATCCCTCATATCATAAAGCTCAAAGGTTTCTAAGATGAGAATGACCTTTCATCATAAAACCTACATTATGTGAGAATAACCTTTCAAATAGTCATACCATATTCATAACATAGTCTAGTTTAGAGTACAATTGAGGAAACCTTTCAAGAGACTCACTTTCACTAGATTATCATAACTTTATTCATTTGTGTATGTGTAAATTTATGAGAAAGCCTTTCACATAAACACCTTTATACAACACATATTCATACCTTGCTAATCATACACGTTGCATGCATAATAAGATGTAAGGGTGCATATAAGAGTTAACCTTTCAATAGACACCATAACACATCATATTCATAGCTATACGTGTAAAGTGTGTGTGTGCGCATATTGTTCCTCATAGTGACATAATAGCAACAACATTGATATTGAGTGCACTTCCTTTCAAGGGATCACCACACATTAACAATGTCCCCAAATCATTTGCAATTCACATATAAAGCCCTTAGGGATTCTAGACCACACACCCACACTTCATCATAGAAGACAAAGACATATTCAACATTGAATAGGTACTCCTAACATATATATGATCAAACATTCATATAGGGGTCATATAGGTAGGGGTCATTCCACAATAGTACCTAACATAATCAATCATGTAGACCACATCTTATCCCTAACATTATCATTCACATTATACTCCTGATCATCATCAACACACTTTAAGCATCATTCTAGCATTGAGGATTTCATACATAACCTTCATAGCATAACTTCATAAACATATGCATCATAATCATCAATTCACTTCACATCTATTGCCTTCAAGGACATGATCTTAACATGCATAGATAGACAAGAAGTGAACACCTCCACCATAAGTGGATCAAACCACACAACATAAATTCTCATACTATAGACTAGAAGTTAGGTCAACTTACCAATTCTCCAAGCCATGATCACCATGGATCAATCCTCAACAATTCATAATCAATTGACATAGGTAGCAATAGGAATCAACAATGTAATACAATATGATAAGCATAGTCTAAGTACAATTCCATAAACAAAGGGATCAATCCATAACTTTGCACATAAGGCCATAATCCTCAACTCATCAATATACCAACAATTCAACATGAATTAGTATAGATAATCATAAGAAACATCAATAAAATCTAATATAAACATAATTTCACCAATAGAGATCATATTCACACAGACCCACATCATAGGCCAATTTTGAGAATTTGGGGATCATGGGTGCTTTAAGAATTCCTTTGAAATTATCTTAAAAACCTTAATTCCACATTAATTCATCAATAGAATGATTTAGATTTGACAAGGAACCCATGTTAAGATTGAAAATTGGGAATTTTGGTTTTTGAATCACTTTTGAAAATCTTTTATAGAACTACTTGAATGAGAGGTTATTCAAGAATCAAGAGTTACCATACCTTAATTATTGAAGACCCATGAAATTGAAGATCAAATCAGTTGAAAACCCATCTTCTAGCTTGAGCTTCATCAAGGTCTTCAATGGAGTTTTTGAGAGAATCTATTTTGAGAGGGAAGGGTTAATTTGAAGAATGGGGTCTAATTTTAGGTTTTAGCGTTTTAACCAACTTAAAATACACTAAAATATGTAGAATATCCGATTATAATAATTACCCAGAGTACCCACACTACCCCTCACTTAGTTGGACCATTTAAACAAGTCAAACTTTAGTTTTATTTTTGCAGATTTCGCCGGGAAACAAGTTCGCGACACGGAGGTGTTCCCACAAGTGTCTGGAAATTAAATTTTGAGGCAGTAGAGTTCGCTACATGGACCAAACATTTGGCCCTTGGTGGAGCTATTCTACGATGCGGACATGCCCCCTCCATGAGCAATGTCAAGCTGCCTTGGCAACTTGGTTGGCCAAGGTTGGGGTCCTCCTCAGGGACCCTTAGGGTGGACCCCGGGGCATCGTATCTGAACGTTTTGACCCTAAAAACATTTATTAAGACAATAGGGTCACCTTCAGTGATTTTAGACTCCAAACAACACATAAAAACATTAACAACTTACTAGAACACACCAACACGTAAAAGACTTGTTTCTGAACGTCTTGGTCGTCCCTTGATGTTAGACTTCCAAACACTTTAAAACTGACTTAAATGGCTATTCTTCATTATTTTGACAAGTTATTAATGCATAAAACCCATGTGAGGCTCTACTTTATCCTACTTTATTTTGAGGGTCGTTATAGTTGAGAATTGCAGAATGCAGTGGTCTACCTAATACAGTGTTTATATATTCGATGTTGCAATCCACATCCTTGCCTCTGACCATAACTGACTTCACCGGTCTAAAGTCGCTTTCCTTCTTTTTTCTTTTGGCCACCAACTCCCCGTAAGCTGTGTAACATTCCCTGACCCAGGAAGGAGTGTAAGGGCCTCAGGGCCTTGTAAACTGCTCAAACTTATGGTAGCAGAGGGTGTCCATAACATCGAGATATTTTCCTTCCAGGGCCTCCATAGATAATAGCTTCTCCTGTAGGATGGTCCGTACCCCATCACCTTTCAATTTGTTCAGCAGTCTAGGTGGAGGAACTACGGGGAGTGTAGGGATGGCTAGAGGTGTCTGAGCTAGAACGGAGTCTGTTGCCGGAGGAGTAGCAGTTGGGGGAATTATGGTGGATTTAGATTGAGATATAGCCCGTATCTCATCCAATCGGTTAATCAGAGGCTACTCATCTTCTGGTTCAAAAAAATTACCCTCAGTTTCAACAGCTACTCCTTTCGTAGCTGTTTGCTTCTTTTTTTTGCCTTTGTCTCCTGGTAGGAGTTCTTGCCTTCCCTTCTCTGGGAGATTTGATCCCCCATCATTTATATTTATGCTATGTGCTTTTATCTAGGGTGGCTTGGTTAGATTTGTACGTACCATATCTGTAAAAGATTGGGAGAAATTAGGAGAGAATCAAACACAAGCGTAGAAAATCTATTGCAGACAGGCTTATCAATCCGGTCGGTGAGTCGCCGAACCTCTTTGGCGAGCAGGATCAGGCTCGCCCAAGGGATTGGCTTAAAAATTAAGGTAAGTTAGTGATGTGAAGGCCCTTTCGGCAAGCAAGGATTTGTCACCCAAAATTGACAGTGCAACAAGAGTTTCGGGGGTGTAGACAAAGTGCAATTAATTAGACTCTCGGCGGATTGCCGAGTGCTTTTGGGTACCTCAAGCTTTCTCACCGAAAGTCCAAGAATCCAACAACACATATAGCATTAGATTAAAGGCTATATGGGGTCATTAGATGAACCGCTGTGGTGTTCGACAAGCCCAACCTAGCTCACTGAACAGCCCAACGTTCCTATTTCCAACATACCTTATCGAATTCAACCCCGTAACCCTCGAAAACAAAATCAAAGCATGCACTAATGGAATTCAATCAAGACCCATAATACCCATCACCCCGGAATACTCAGATTCTTCCTGGTTTTTCTAAATTTGGCCATTTGATGATATTTGTTCTTAAGAATTGTGTCACTCGCTCTATCATTGAGAAATTCACATCAATAAGCCCTAACACGGGCTACTCAGACTTTACCCAATCAATCTAAACAACATGCAAGCAAAACCCAACAAAATTTCATTCATTTAAAAGCACAAATACACAAGCATTTTACGATCAACATTATACGGGCAAGAATTTCAAATTGAAATCGGCATGGAAACATTCTAATCCTATCAGAGAGGCCCAACACACCACAATACGATATGATCATTGCAAATGAGTACAAAATTTTTGAATGTAAACTCGGGATTTGGAAACAAACCTTATATGCCGATTGAAATAGGATTGAAATTCTAGGCGGCAAAGAAATCCTAGTTCCGAGCACCAATAAACAGCTAAAATACATTGGAAAGCAAGAATATTAACTGTGTACCCAAAGATTCAAGTTGTAACACACCATTACCAAAGATTCTCACGCTCGCAATACTTGCTTCAAACGCAAGTTCAAGCTCAACAAAAGTATTCAAAAGCCCTCACACAAAGGATTTTTCCATACTCACACACAATGGTTTAATCATATAAAGCTTCAGAACCAAATGCAACGCTCGCACTCAAAAAGGAGAACACTACGCATGCTTTCACCTATAAGTTTGCCTGTATTTTCTAATCGACATTTGTTTCAGCTCACACAAGATAAAAAAGGTCTTTACAGGGCTTGAAATGGGGCAGAGTGCACAGGTATGGTTCCTTCATTATTTTCTTTAGTGCTCATAACTCATCCTATTATTCACTTCCCATGGATTGTTTGGGAATCCCATTTCTTTTGTACTTTATTCCAAAACATTTCTTTTTCATTCTTTTGTTCTCGTTTTCTCTCTTTTCTTTGTATGGAGGGATTCCATTTTTCTCAACAACAGGGGTTAAAGGAGACATTCTTTGCACTTCTTGACTTTCCCTTTTCTTTTCACCATACCCCCAACTTAGGCTTTTGGCCTAAGTTGGCTATTGAATCAACTACAATTCACGAGCATTAAGGGTAATGGCTCAAAAAAGGTCATGTTGTCATCAAGTTTCTAACAAAGAAAGGTAAGGTTCAAGGGGTGTTCAAGAGAGGCTCACACACTCACAAGGTAGGCGACAAAAAAATTATATGTCAAATTGGCTCACACTCTTCAAAGTTGCCTAAGATCATATCAAGAGATAGTCTTACTTAGTTGACCAGACTAACGGAGAAAATTGTAGGTGTTATCATGCAAGGTTCACAGTAAGCTCATCACACAAGGCATCGACACTAAGGTCAAACAAGACTCCACACTTTCCCTAGTGTGCAACGTTCATCACAAGAGAATTAATTTGATACATGGCTAATCACAACGAGATGCAAAGATTTCACATATTGTCTATGCAACTTTATTTGGTCTCATCGTAGCCATAGATTCATGTTCATTCAATTATGAGCACTATTCAAGTCGTCGGTATTGATAAAAAATGAGACATAAATTTGCTAATGAACAACCACTATCAAGTACATATAAGAGGTGGCGGAAAAATGCGAAAAAAATTAGGAAGGGTCAAAATCATTTGCAATTTAAACCAAAATGAGTCACTAGCTCAAACATCCACGAAAAGCAGTGTATAGCATAATTATAGATTTCAACCCAAAAATAACAAAACAAATATGCACAAAGGTAGGCCTCACCTCACCACAAACAAAAATCATTTTTCCTCAAATGCAAATGACACAAAATCCAAAAGTCAAAATAAAGTAAGACAGAGAGAGAGGTCAAAAGAGGATCCTGTCTATGCAGTTGCTCCATCTATCGGGGCTTCAGTGCCCGGTGTATCAATCTGGACTTGGGTTTCAATGCCCGGAGTAACCTCAGAATGAATAGCTGTGCCAGATCCAGTAGGAGCTGCTGTGGATGTCTCAGTCGGCGATGTCTGGATCACCGGCTGCACAATCGCCTCCACCAGATCTGGAAAATCTATAAATATACTCTCCTCTTGGCTCTCTATCATCTCATTATCATGCACCACCATTTGCCCCTCATCGGTCTCTGCATCCGACTCCTCATCTGATATGCCATCCATTTGTACTTCTCCGGTGGTGGCCGGAGGAATCACTGAAGTCTCTGGGTATCTTCATCATCAACAACCCCTATTAATGAGTTCAAGTCCACAAATTTTAGATAGTCTACGTCCTTCTTCAGATCTTCTACTTCGGCTTTCAAAGTCGTCACCTAAGAGGCCTCTCACTGTTTGCTCTCACAAGCTGTGATTCTCAAAGTCAACTCTTCAATAGAAGTCTGGAGAGGGGTGACTACAACAAGTATGGCTCTCTCGATCATCCTAGGCATGGATCTCTTGAGTCGAGTTACCCTCATATCAGCTAATTGGACCAAATTCCCCATCTTGAGGATCATGGCTTAAGTAATCCTTGGAGGCTGGGAGGAAGAGGAGGAAGCACCTGGGACCTGTGAAGAAGAGGAAGGAGAAGGTGTACCTGAAGGCTCAGAGGCCGGAGTAAGCGAAGATGCCTCTGCAGGTAATGAGTAAACATCAACATCTGGAGAAATGTCTGTCGGAGCTGCTCTCCCTCTATCCACCTACTCTCGTGTGTACTCGCCTCAATACGCCGTATGTCAGTAGAGGATGAAGGGGTGACCTTAATATCTCTCGCAGTGTCCAACGGTACTCCAGCACAACTCAGCGATCAGGACTGGGAATGGCAGAGATATTTGTTTCTGTTTGTCTCTGATGGCCATCTCCTGTAAAGTCAGTAGTCCCAGGTCGATGCGTCTCCTAGACATGATAGAACCAAGGCAAGCTGCTTTTGGATGGGGCAAAATGGACTCGTTCTGGGATAGAATTATGGTGCTGCTGATAATGCCAAACCAAATCTTAGCAGTAATGCTCAAGTCCCTATTCTCAATAGGGGCCCCTGCATCAATCCACCTCAGGGTGGTGTCTGAAATCATAGCAGCCAACCGACCCTTCAAGTCATTGAGGGACTGACTAATGGGCAACCCCTCATAAGGAAGTGCAAAGTGCAACAGTCTATTCAAAACATAGTTAATATATTCACTACCGCACCCAACTTCCTTGCCTCTGATCATGACCGACTTCACCGGTCTGAATTTGCTCACCTTTTTCTTGCTCTTGGCCACCAACTCCCCATAAGTTGTATAGAATTCCCGGACGCAGGTAGGTAAGGGCCTCTAGGCCTAGTGAACTTCTCAAACTCATGGTAGTGGAGGTTCTCACTCACTTCTAATTAATATCCGTCTAAACCTTCTGTTGAATGTAGCTTTTTATCAAGGATGGTTCGTAAACCATCACTTTTCAATCTGTTCAGCAATCTAGGTGGAGGAGTGATAGGGAGTGCAGGGGTCACTGGAGGTGCCTGAGTTGGCACAGAGTCTATTGCTAAATGAGTGGTAGTTGCGAAAACCCTGGTGGATGTGTATTGAGGTTTAGTTCGAAGCTCATTTCTTTGGTTAATTAATGGTTGCTTGTCTTCAGGTTCAGACAACTCAGCTCGGTTGTCAGAGGCTCCTTTCTTAGGTTTGTGCTTTTTTCTTTTGCCTTTGTCTCCCGGTGGGAGTTCTTGCCTTCTCTTCTTTGGAAGACATAATCCCCCTTCATTTATAGTGATGCACCAAGCTTTCTTCTGGGGTGGCGTAGTTAGATTAGTCTGAACCATATCTGCAAAACATTAAAGGCAGGTTTAGTAATAAGCATATTGAAGTACAAAAAATTGATTCAGACAGACTCGCTAATCCAGTCGGTGAGTTGTCGAACCTCTTTGGTGAGCAAGATTGGGCTCGCCAAAGGGATTGGTTCAATAATTATTGCAAGTCGGCGATGGGAAGGCTCTTTCGGGAAATCGCCGACTACTTTCAACAATCAAAAGTTACAGTGCATAAAAGGGTTCAGGGGTGTTGATAAAGGGCAATCAAGAATACTTTCGGCGAGTCACAGAGTGCTTTTGACGACCTCAGAATTCTCGCCGAAAGTTACAAAATCAATCAACACATAGAATTAAATTTAAGGTGATATGGGGTGATTTGGTGAACCACCGAGTGGTTCGGCGAGCTCATGGTGCCTTTTCAATCCACCTTCTCGAATTCAACCACGCAACCTTCCAAAAAAAATCAAAACATGCATTATCTAAATTAGGCTAAGACCCATGGCACCCATCACCCTGAAACACTCAAACTTCTTCCGGTTGTTCCAAATTTGGCAATTTGACGACAATTGCCCTTAAAAAGGTTGTCACCAGTTCTATCATTGAGCAATATACGTCAATTAGCGCAAACACAGGATACTTAGCCCTCACCCAACCTGTAACACCCCGAAAACTAGCAGACCAAACTAGGGCCACAAGCTAGGGTTCAAAGATTTGATGTATGGGAAATAGAGTCGTAGATAAGACTTTATTTGTTTAGAATGAGGAATTTAGCGTATGAACATCAATATATGTATTATACCTAGTAGCCTATTTGAACTTTAAGAGTTTGGTTGTGCATGGGAAGGGAAACTACCAAGGCAAAAAGGGCTTAGGCTGCCCAACTTTGGCAGCTACTGCTAAAGGGTTCACGACTACCTTCACGACCAGTACTGTAGACCATGGTCCATGAGGGGGTTCGTGAAGATGCCTTAGGTTTTGGAAGTTTGGGAGGTTGAGGGAAGCTACTGCCTAGAGTACCACGGGCACCATCACGGGTCGTGATGCCCTTCCACGGTCCGTACAGGTGGGCTTGACCACTGGATGGGGCTGCCTAGTTTAGGGGTTTTTAAGTAAAATCCTATTAGACTAGTTTTAAGTGGGGGACCATTTTGTAAGGGTTTTATACACCTACATAAATACTTTTAAGTCTTTAGCCACCTCATCTAGGTCATTTAGAATCAAAACCCCAAATCACTCCTCTCTCAAATATTTCTCTCTAAGAAGAACCTCCATTGAAGAAGAAGTTAGGGTTGAAGCTAAGGTCAAGAACAAAGGTTCCATTACTAAAGGCTTGTGCTAGGGCTTTGACTAAGGTATGTTTATATTTTCAACTATGGGTTCTTCCACCCATAGAGTCCCATAGAAATTCCCCTAATTTGTGAAGTAAAATCCCAATGAAGTTAGGGTTACTTCCAATGTATGGGTTTTAGGTTGGTATGATTCCAAATGGTTGGATACTACTGATATATGATTATTTTAGTGTTTAATCATGATATTATGAAGAATTTATTAGAATTCCTTAATTAACCCTAGTTTTCAAAATATATGGGTTTGTGTCTTTTGATGAGGAATTGATGATTCTTGCCACATTTTCTTGGGTTGTTATAATGTATAGAGATTATCCAAGAATGTGAATATGAAATCATGTAGTGAACTATACTTATGTATGAATGATAGAAAATGAATCGAAAAGGCTAGATTTGGGACTTTGATGAATTATTCTTAGAATTAGCTTTGCCTAAGGCTTGTGACTAGTATGTATTGTGATCTACACTAGTATGATGATTGTGGAGTAAAGCTTGAATGTAGGGCTTGAAGTCATAATGTTTATCACTAGGGCTTAAAGAGCGAGTCTTCTATGATGAGATATCTTACATATATGTAGAATGTGAAAGGTTAATCACCTAAAATGAATCATGCTTATTACAATAGAATAGTTTGAGGTTGAGTCTTATGATTCCTTCATGGAGAGTTGAATTATGTCGCTTGGGATGGTAGATCTCATGGTAGCTTTGGATTGAGGAATTTAGCTCCCTTAAGGCTAGCTTAAACTAGCATTGATAGGGTGATTTCCATGGTAGCTTGCATTAGTATAGGCATTGTAGCCTGGGATTGAGGATCTATGATCTCCTATGGGTAGCTTGAACTAGCATGGTTAGAATGCTCTTCGTGATAACTTGACTTGGTTAGGCCAAGACCGTTTCATTGTAGCTTAGGATTGAGACACCATACTCTCCGAAGGATAGCTTAGGGTTGATGATTCATACTCCCTTAAGGATAGCTTGCATCTTATTGAATAGTTTCATGGTGGCTAGGATGGTATACTTGTATCATTCCTTTGATAGGTTGGATTGTATGATAGGATGTTTTCCACGGTAGTTAGGTCTAGCATGGTAGTGTGATATTCATTGATAGACTAGAATGAAAGATAGTTAGCATGAAGTAAGCTAGCCTAAAGGAGTACTTAGTGTGAGTGGTAGTATGGGATGCCTTTCATACGTGGCATAAGTATGACTTGAAGCTACTTGTGAAGTGTCCTCTTATGTGATGTATGCCTAGCTTGGAGTGTTTCTATAGTTGCCTTCCATGATATGAATTGACTTAAGATGATAGTTCCTTGTTAATGTGAAAGTAGGTCAATAGTGACACTTAAAAGTGATGAATATGAACATGGTGACTTAATGGACATTCTTAGTGTGTGTGGTATTATGGGATGCCTTGCATGCATTGCACAATTGTACCTTGAGGTTGCTTCAGGGTATAGTGCTCTTATGACATGAAAACCTAGGTCTTGACTATGAAGGTGGGCTATGACAAAGAATGACCAAAGAGAGGTACTTAGCTTGGATAGTATTATGGGATGCTATCTTTGCCTTGCACTAGTATACTTGGAGGTGGATTGTGAATTAGTTCTCTTGAATATGAAAGGCTAATGGTTGAAGTATGCAATTATGAATGTCTTATGTTGATTTGCTATGATATGATGCTTATGTTGGAATTATGTTATGACTTTGTTATTGTCTCTTATGTTTATGTCTTATGTTGACTAACCATTTGAGATGCTTTATGATGTTGTGCTAACTTTCATACATGGTACATTTTGTACTAATGCATATTGCCTACATTCTAATCAAATGTAGGGTGTTGGGAGATTGAGTTGTTTGGAGGCTAGCTTCCTAAGTGCAAGAAGACTTGAAGATTTGGTGAGTCCTCAAAGCTTCGAGGAAAAACCCATTTATTTTCTTTTATGTCTTTTCTTATGTTTTAGACTTTATATGGGCTGCGTCCCAATGACTTTTATTCATGTTATTCATAGATTTTTTGAGACAAAGATGCTAGAAAGCCTTCCGCTTTTATGAAATACTTTTGATTGTATGTTGGCAGAAAGTTTTAAATTCTCCCTACTTTTCTATGATCTTATATTATGATGATGCTAAGGGTTGCATGTGATCCCTTCGGGATCAAGTACGCCAAGTTACGTCTTGAGGGTACCCCTGGTCGTGACAAACTTGGTAATCAGAGCAAAAGGTTTAGAATGGTTCTAGGATTGTCTCAAACCATTTCTAGTACTAGAATCTTATTCATCAGTGTGCGTCACGACACATCTATGAATAGGAGGCTATGGGATGCTTAGGAAAAAAAAGTCTCACTACTTCATTCTCTTAGTCGTGCCATAGAGTTTGGCTTTAGTAGGCCCTTTTCTAATGTTTGCCTATGATTTTTTAGGTTATGTCTAATACTAGGGCTAATGCTAGGAGAGAAGGAGAAGACATTGGGGACTAAGAGATTCCTCCCCAAGTTCAAAATCAAGCTCCTCCTCAAGTTCCTAATGACCCTCCTATTGGAAATGTTAATATAGCAGAGTTTAGGTCTTCTATGCAATTGTTGGCCCAAGCCTTGACGACGCAAGCTAATAGAGAGTTAGTGGCTCCAGCAAACCCTATAGGGGGAATGAGTGCTTATAGGATTACGGAGTTCTTGATAATGAACCCTATGGAGTTTAGTGGCTCCAAGGTGGAGGAGGATCCAAATGGGTTCATAGATGAGGTTTATAAAACACTTGCTATCATGGGGTAACTTATAGAGAAAAAGCAGAACTAGCCTCTTACCGATTGAAATATGTTACCCAAATTTTGTATGAGCAAAGGAAAGATTCTAGGCCGGTAGAGACGGGTCCCATAGAGTGGGAGACTTTTAAGTTGGCATTTCTAGATAGGTTCTTTTATCGGGAGTTGAGGGAGGCTAAGTTGAAGGAATTGATAAATCTTAAGCAAGGAAACATGAGTGTCAATGAGTATGCCTTGAAATTTAGTCTTTTGTCTAAGTATGCTACATCTTTGGTAGCAAGTCCAAGGGATTTGATAAATAGGTTTAGGATAGGTTTGCCCGAACTGTAGAAGAAGAATGATGTATGGCAATGTTTGTTGATGACATGGATATCTCACGCCTCATGGTTTCCCAACAAATAGAAGAGTCAAAACTCAAGAAGGAGAGGGCTAGGGAGAAAAAGTGGTATAGGGTGGAAAATGATGGGTCTGATGGACATGGTCATTCTAGGAATCGACAAAAGTTTTTCAGAAAAGGCTAATCTAATGCTCCTACATATAAGGATGATAGGGTGTCTACCCCTAGTCCACAAGGGAAAGGTAATGAGTCCCTATGGCGCACTTGTTCTGAGTGTGGTAAAAGGCATTAGGGTAAATATTTGGCCGGAAGAGATGGATGCTATGGATGAGGTGAGACTGGCCACATGAAGAAAGATTACCCTAAGGCAAAGGCTACTATAAGAGAGGGTAAGCAAATTGCCCCTAGTGGTGGGGATGATGAGCCTCCAAAGAGGAATAGGTTTTATGCTCTCCAATCCAAGAATAATAAAGAGTGATCTCCTCATGTCCCTTTCCGGTATGTGCATCTTTCATGTTTCAGAAAATTTCTAGATTTCTTGTCTTTTATGACTTGTTATGTTGGACTTGATGTTGTCCTTGTCTTGATGGATGTTTAGAAAATCATGCGTGGGCTTAATCCCAAGGGGGAGATAGTGTGTCTATTCTGGAATGTCCTCACATGATTTTGTGTTGCTATGATTTCTTTATGTATGTTTATGAAGTTGTGTAGGCCTTGTTAGAATTGGTTTAATTGCATTATGCTGCCTTATGTTGTAGCATCTTTGAGTCAATGTGCATTTGTAGGCTCCATGAATTTATGTTGAGCAAGTTTTAGCAAGGAGATGTTAGTTCCTCCTTGGAAATGAGTAGATATGTCTCTTTCATGCATTTTGGCTTGCATTAGGTATGTTTAGCTTGGAATTGAAATTTCCTTGGTTGGTTGTGTGCATGTAGGTGTGTTGCATGCATGATGAGCTGCTAGTCTAGAGTCGTTTCCTTTAAGAAGTGTTTAGAAAGGTCATTCGAAGATGAATGTTTCCAAGGGGGAGATATTGTAACACCCCGGAAACTAGTAGACCAAACTAGGGCTACAAGCTAGGGTTCTAAGATTTGATGTATGGGAAATAGAGACATAGATGAAACATTATGTGTCTAAAATGAAGAGTTTAGCATTTGAAAATAAAGATATGTATTAGACCTAGTAGCCTATACGACCAATAAGAGTTTGGTTGTGCATGGGAAGGGAAACTACCAAGGCAAAAAGGGAAAGCCTAAGCAAAAGGGGCAAGGCTGCCCAACCTTGGCAACTACTGCCAAAGGGTTCACGAACAGTGGTGTGGACCACGGTCCGTGATTAGGTCCATGAAGATGCCTTAGGTTTTGGAAGTTTGGGAGGTTGAGGAGAGCTACTGCATAGAGAACAACGGGCACCTTCACGGGTCATGGTCCCCTTTCACGGTCCGTACAAGTTGGCGTGACGACTGGACGGGGCTGCCTAGTTTAGGGGTTTTTAAGTAAAATCCTATTCGACTAGTTTTAACTGGGGGTCATTTTGTAAGGGTTTTATACACCTACATAAATACTTTCAAGTCTTTAGCCACCCCATCAAGGTCATTTAGAATCAAAACCCAAAATCACTCCTCTCTCAAATATTTCTCTCTCTAAGAAGAATCTCCATTGAAGAAGAAGCTAGGGTTGAAGCTAAGGTCAAGAACAAAGACTCCATTGCTAAAGGATTGTATGGGTTCTTCCACCCACAGAGTCCCCTAGAATTTCCCCTAATTTGTGAAGAAGAACCCAATGAAGCTAGGGTTACTACCAATGTATGGGTTTTAGGTGGGTATGATTCCAAATGGTTGGATATTACTCATATATGATTAATTTAGTGTTGATTCATGATAGTATGAATAATTTATGTGAATTCCTTGATTAACCGTAGTTTTGAAAGTATGTGGGTTTGTGTCTTTTGATGAGGAATTGATGATTTTTGCCAGATTCTCTTTGGTTGTTATCATGTATAGATTCTCTTGGGTTTTTATCATGTATAGAGCTTATCTTTGATGAATTATGCTTAGAATTAGCCATGCCAACGGCTTGTGACTTGTAACACCCCTAAAATACTAGACCAACTCTTGCATGTCGATGCCTCATTTCTTAATTACTACAATATGTTTTACTCTTATTTTGGGAACTTGAAATTTTGTTATATTTTCAACCTTGCTTAAAATAAATTGTGCTCATAATTTAAGATATTGTATGGGGGTATTTACGTAATTTTTCTAATTAAAATTTCATATGAATTGAAAGTGTTGGTATCAATTATATGCATATAGGTATATATGTATACATTTTGGGCAGCACACAATAATTTGGGGCAGCACCCTTTAGTGACAGTTGTATATGTGACTAAGCATCACTCTTAAGACTATAATATCACACCTCTTCTTGTGATTTTCGTTTGGAACTGAAGTCCAAGAACCTAAGAACATTTTCTAACCTGTTGTTTATTAAAATCACAAAAGAAAACCTTGGTCCTTCTTGCTGGAAGTCGAGATATCCTACCTTTTAGTGAAAAATCAAAACTTATTTTTTTTTAGCTGAGTAGTGTTTAGTACTTTTAGAATTTCTCATTCTGTGTAACTCCTTTTTCGCTGAATAAATATGATTTGGAAAGTTGATTCCTATATCTACAACTTTTCTATTTATGGTGAACTCTAATTTAGCTTTTATGACTACGAAATAAGGGATGCAACATATGACATGTTCTGTCCAGATTTTGGAATTTGAAATCCTATATGTTCAACTGTTAGTGTTTTGATTATATATTTTTATACAAAGCGTATTTTGCGGTGATTCTTGATTATTTGTAAGCTTAAGAGATTTACCTACATCTTTTATGAAGGATATAAATTTCATTTCGGCCATTTTCTGTTTCAAATCTAAATTGGGACATGCAGTGCTTTAATTGGGCAGAATTTCTATTTTTGGAGTAGTCGTATTTGTATAAACTAGGCTTACTTGTGATGAAAACCTTGTGTTATGCCATCATTATTGAGCTACTAGAAAGTAAATAAGTTATTCAATTCATTTTTTAAGGTTGTATATCCTCGGGTACGAGTTGAAGACTTTGATACGCTGGTTGGTCTACGATTTGAACTTGTGAAGTTGTGTTGGACTGTTTTTGTGCTAAAGAACTGAGGTTTGTGTATAAACTTATACTTGCACTCTTTTTACCTGCTGGTATATCTGAAAGTTTACTTTGGTACCTTGGTTACCTCTTGTCACTTTGCATTGTCGTATTGGTATTCTTTAATACATTAAAGACGTTTGTGTAACTCGCCCACTTGTACGGATTGTTTGATCACTTGCCACATTTTTTGGGACCTTATCCTTATTGTGCCTGTGACTTTTTCACTCTTGGCATGCCTCTTGATTTAGATCATTTACCATCTTGACTCTGCATTTTTAGTCCGTCTTAAGAATAAAAGTTGTCCATTTTAAGTACGAACTAGAAAGCCATTTTTAATATGGTTCTTGGTTGTCTTGATTATTGGGTTTTGAACCTTCTTGATACATGCTTGTGCTTGGTGTGACGACATGATGTATATATTGGGCGAGCCTTGTTGTTGAATATCTTGGAAAACTGTGCTATGAGCATTCTTGACATTTGGATCATTAAATATAAAACTTGATACTCTTTATATATTGTTTACTTGATTTATTTATTATGTTTAATTATGCTGCCCCTGACTTGATTATGATAACTTGCTGAATTTGAGGGCACCAAACCTTTAGTTTTTACACCACTAAGCTATATGCTTAGCGATAGGTGTTTCTATCGTAGGGGCTGTTGGAGATGATGCTTGAAGCTAGCCATTGGAGATGGACGTTTTGAGAGCCTTAAGGAAGAGCACATTTGCACATAGGCATCTATATTTTGTATAAACCTTGGGACTTGTACATATTCTATGTGTTGTATATTTACATGCGATTTTGAGGGCTGATTTGATCATGTCACCATGAGTTATAATATAAATATGGCTATATGTTTTGTTCTTTTTGGGCTGTGTAAACCTAAGTCCTGTAATATCCTAAATCTACTATTACTTTCGAATGTTCGTGTGAAGCATGAGCAGGCTGATTTCGGTACTGGGAAGCTTGTAATATTCCTCTTATTTCATCCTTGAGTGTGAGGATAATTTATATACATGAAAAGCTTGTCGGTTATTTGCTTAAATTACTTTTCGGATGTCTTTATGCATCTAATCCCTCTACTAGATTATAATCAGTATGGCCTCTTAATCACTTTTGAGTGTTGCAGGTATAAGTAAGTCTCTTTAAAAAAGCGTTTCTTTAAGTGTTGGTATCAGAGCCTAGGTTTGTAGTTCTAGGAATTTTGATTTGAAATATTTGTATACTTGTTCCCTTGCGAGAAAGGTTCTATTTGTATTATTTGGTCAATTACATGGTTTATAATGTTTTTATCGCATGTAGAGTGCATATGCATCAAGTACATATCCCTAATGCAATGTGATCTTTCCATTTGATGGAATTAAGTCATGGCCACATCTTCTGACCGACCTATGGAAGCTTCTCATGAAGGTTCCGGTGCCTCTATTTCCCAACCTCATGCACTGGAAGGGGTTGGAGAACATATCTCGAATCAGTATGTTCCCCACACTAGTGGTTCTGAAGTGGGAAACCATTAGGGTGTAAGAGTTTGTCCACATCCTCATATGAGTCATGGAATTCAAACCATGAATCCTCATTTTCAACAAATGGCTGAATTCTTCCACCACATGGCTGAATCGATGCATGATCCCCACGGGATTAACTTTGAGAAAATGAGGAAAATGGGTGGAATGGAGTTTGAAGGCATTGTTGATCCCACTGATGCTGAACAATAGCTTGATCGCATGGAGAGGGTATTTGAGCAATTAGAGTGTTCAGATGTTGCAAAATTTAAGTATGCTATTTCACTATTACCAAAATGATGCTTACGATTGGTGGGTAAGTGTTCTGAATGCCAAGCTAAAACCTCCTGTTCTTACTTGGTATGATTTTCTTAAGGATTTTTCGTATGAAGTATGTACCACTTGCTTATTGTGATGCAAAGAAAAATGAGTTTTTGAATCTAAGGCAACGAGGCATGTCTATTGCTGAATACTAACAGGAGTTTCTAAGGCTCTCTCGCTATGCTGGTGGTATTATTAAAGAGGAAAAAGATAACTGCAGTAAGTTTGAAGACGATTTACATGGTTTACAGGATTCCAATAGGAAGAATGTGGCGATCCTGCAACATGAGAAATTTTGTAAGTTAGTGTCTGCTGCTTTTACTTGGGAACGACTTGATAAAGAAGAAGCTAGTAGAAATGAAAACAAATTCTGGAAGCCTAGACCAGATTTTGGGGGTCCATCCAAAAGGGGAAGGTTTGATAATTCTAAGGTTGGTACTGATAATAGGCCACCTCAACAAAGGCAAAACAGATCAGAATTTTCTATAGCTAACAATCCAAATTATGGCCAAGGAAAGCCTCGCATTCCCACTTGTCTACAATGTGGGAAAAATCATTATGGTACTTGTAGGAGAGCTTCTGGTGCATGTTTCAATAGTGGAAGCTTTGATCATAAAGTGAAGGTGTAACGACTCGAGAGCACCCCCTAGCCGTTACCGGCATATTCGACCTCTCGGAGGTCTTATACAAGCCCTTAGCATTCGTCATAGCATTTACCATAGAAAAATAGCGGAAAATTTAAAACTTTTTCATAATATAACACAAGACTTAAATGTCACCTCCTTTAAACCTTTAATACAAAATTGAAGTAATACGTCTCAAGGTAGCCATCTTAAAACAAGACTACAACACAAGAGGAACACAACCCTTATAATATAAAATAAACTACTATCTAGTACATAGAACTTAAGAAACTCATTAGCATAAAGGTCCTTGAATCTTTAAGGACACACCTAAACTTGGGAATAGTAAGCCAAACTCATCACTTCTAGGACAGGCCATTTAGCTGCCATCACCTACACTTGGGGTAAGAAGATGAAGAAGATTGGTGTTAGTACAAGAATGCACTATGTATGATAACCATGCAAAACATGCTTTTAAAAGGACATTTAGTTGGAAACCATGCATCATGCCTTTTTAGAGAAACTTCAAGAACATTTAGTACAATTGGAACGATATAAACCACAAAAACTATCGTACACATGGAAACCATTCATAATAGCACATAGAGACACTTATAACATTTTAGGCACATTCAATGCATACAATACATTACCTTCCTCATTATCTTAACTCCTTTCCTCAAGTAACCCTTAGGGAATACTTGGTGCAATGTATCACCTTAAGGTTACCAAAGGTGAACCTACATATAACCTTCATCAATCCAACCACATAGATTCATAGAGTCATAAGCACATCATAAGACATAGTCTTCACATAGGAATGATCATCTAAGACAACCCCCAAGTCACACTAGTGCAATGTGCAAGTAGCATCCTATAATACTACTCACACCAAGTGTTACTAAGAAGCCACCATGGACTAGGCACGTCATATTCAACAAGTCATAGCATCTTCATTTAACATTAGATATAAGACCAACATACTTCATAACATAATATACGGACTCATTCCTTTACTACATCATTAGTCATAACCCATTTAGTTCATATCATAGGTAAACCACCCTCATAACCCTGTCACAAGCTCACTTGTGCAATGTACACATGGAGTCCCATAACCCCTACATATACTAGGCAAACCCATTAAGAGGTCATAAGTGTAATTCACATGCATAATCATACTTAATGTCTTGACATAAGTAAAGTCAACCTTAACATGCATAGACAGTAGTCTTCATTACATAAAAAGCCTAATCATAACCTCTCTTAGTATCCGCTTGTGCAATGCATAAGTAGGGTCCATAGTCCTAGCAACCCTAAGTAACTCTTCAAGAAATCATGACTAGAGTTCATATTCTTATCTTAGTTCATTTCTTAACTTTCGGGAGACATTGCCATAACCCACATAGACAATGTGAGCTACCTGGAATCCGGTGTTCTACTCCTACACCGAAAAGAGAGGGTACTACTTGCCAAAGTAGGACCTACATACATAATAGCTATCTAGTGGATCCACTAAGCTAATACCTACGGGGGCACGTAGTTATGAAACAAGGAGATTGCTACTAGAAACCTTGACTTACTAGGCGTGGAGGTTTCCATCTCATGAGACAACATCTATGTTGGGAACCCAGACTTGCTAAATGTGAAGGTTCTCTTGTGGGAAGCCGGACTTGCTTAACGTGTAGCCCCCACTTTCATTTTTCATCTGCACTCGGTGCTAAGCTCCAACTCCCTTTTTAAACATCTTTAAGCCTTTATTTAACATTAGTTCATAAAATAGGATTTAGGGACTTAATTCCTCATATTATATAGCTCAAAGGTTTCTAAGATGAGAATGACCTTTCATCATAGAACCTACATTATGTGAGAATGACCTTTCACATAATCATACCATATTCATAACATAGTCTAGTTTAGAGTTTAATTGAGGAAACCTTTCAAGAGACTCACTTTCACTAGATTATCATCAACCTTATTCATTCATTCATGTGTGTGTACATATGTGAGAAAGCCTTTCACATAAACACCTTTATACAACACATATACATACCTTGCTAATCATAAACTTTGCATGCATAATAAGATGTAAGGGTGCATATAAGAGTTAACCTTTCAATTGACACCATAACACATCATATTCATAGCTATACATGTAGAGTGTGTGTGCGCATATTGGTCCTCATAGTAACATAATAGCAACAACATTGATATTGAGTGCACTTCCCCTCAAGGGATCACAACACATTCACAATGTCCCCAAATCATGAGCAACTCACATATAAAGCCTTTAGGGATTCTAGACCACACACCCACACTTCATCATAGGAGACAAGGACACATTCAATATTTAATAGGTACTCCTAATATGTATATCATCAAACATTCATATAGGGGTCATATAGGTAGGGGTCATTTTACAATAGTACTTAACATAATCAATAGTGTAGAACACACCTTATCCCTATAATTATCATTCACATTATACTCCTCATCATCAACACACTTTAACCATCATGCTAGCATTGAGGATTTCATATATAACGTTCATAGCACAACTGCACGAACATATGCATCATAGTCATTAGTTCACTTCACATCTATTGCCTTCAAGGCCATGATATTAACATGCATAGATAGATAAGAAGTAAACACCGCCACCATAAGTGGACCAAACCACACAACATCAATTCTCATACTCTAAACTAGAAGTTAGGTCAACTTACCAATTCTCCAAGCCATGTTCACCATGGATCAATCCTCAATAATTCATAATCAATTGAAATAGATAGCCATAGAATCAACAATGTAATTCAACAACATAAACATAATATATGTACAATTCTATAAACAAAGGGATCAACCCATAGCTTTGCCCATAAGGCCATAATTCTCAACTCATCAATATACCAACAATTCAACATGAATAAGTATATATAATCATAGGAAACATCAATACAATCTAATCTAAACATAATTTTACCAATAGAGATCATATTCATAATGACCCATATCATAGGCCAATTTTTGAAATTTGGGGATCATGGGTTCTTCAAGAATTCCTTTGAAAACTATCTTAAGAACCTTAAATCCACATTAATTCATCAATATAATGATTTATAAAATCATTTGAAAAAGGACCCATGTTTTGATTGAAAATTGGGAATTTTGGTCTTTGAATCACTTTTGAAAATCTTTGATAGAACTCCTTGAATGAGAGGTGATTCAAGAATCAAGAGTTACCATACCTTAATTATTATAGACCCATGAAATTTAAGAATAAATCAGTTGAAAACCCATCTTCTAGCTTGAGCTTCATCAAGGTCTTCAATGGGGTTTTTGAGAGAATCTATTTTGAGAGGGAAGGGTCAATTTGAAGAATGGGGTCTAATTCTAGGTTTTGGGGTTTTAACAAACTTAAAATACCATAAAATAGTTAGAATAACCATTTATAAGAATTCCCCTATGTACCCAAACTACCCCTCACTTAGTTGGACCTTTTAAAAAAAGTTAAACTTGCGTTTTATTTTCGCAGATTTCATCGAGAAACAAGTTCGTGACACGGAGGTGTTCCCACAAATTTCATAAATTAAATTTTGAGACAGTAGAATCCACGACATGTCCACTACACATACCAAACTTTTTGCCCTTGGTGGAGCTAATCCGCGACGCGGACATGCTCCCTCTATGAGCAACTTCAAGCTGCCTTGGCAACTTGTTTGGCCAAGGGTTTGGGTCCTCCTCGAGGACCCTTAGGGTG
Source organism: Solanum stenotomum (assembly GCF_019186545.1). Taxonomy (NCBI): domain Eukaryota; kingdom Viridiplantae; phylum Streptophyta; class Magnoliopsida; order Solanales; family Solanaceae; genus Solanum; species Solanum stenotomum. Next base: position 46,119,590 of record NC_064284.1, read on the forward strand.
GTCCCGGGGAGTCGTACCCCGACATTTTTACCCTAAGAACATTTATTAAGACACTAGGGTTACCTCCACTGATTTTAGACTCCAAAAAACACATTAAAATATGAACAACATACTAGAACACACCAACATGCAAAAGACTGGTTTCCGAACGTCTTGGTCGTTCTTTGACGTTTGACTTCCAAACTCTTTAATACTGACTAAAAAGGCTATTATTCACTATTTTAACAAGTTATTAATGTATAAAACCCATGTGAGGCTCTACTTTTCCTACTCCATTTTAAGGGTCGTTACAGAAGGATTGTCCTAATCCTAATAATGCTTCATCGTTGAAAACTGAAGGCTCAGTTCACAAGCCTTCTATCAATCCCCCTCAAACTAATAGAGGTGCAAGACCTAAAAACACCCAGGCAGCAGGTACAAGTGGAGCTAATCAAGCTAGTGAGCAAAGGGCTACTGCACACTTTTATGTTATGAGGCAGAGGGATGATCAAGATGGACAAGACGTGGTTGTCGGTAAATTTCACTTATTTGGCTTATGTGTGTTTACATTATTTGATCCTGGTTCAACACATTCCTATATTTGTTTATCACTTGTTCTTCCTGAAAATGTGAAATCTATGAGACTTAATTACGATGTGCTGGTTGAAATTCCTTTGGGTTATCAAGTTGTGTGTAATCAAGTTTACCAAGATTGTCCCTTCGTGATTCAAAACATACTCTTCCCTGCTGATTTGATTTAAATGCCCTTCAAGGATTTTGATGTTATTATCGGGATGGAATGGCTTTATAAATATCATGCGGTGGTAGATTGTAGGTCTAAGCATGTGACTTTTAAAGATCCTACATTTTCACACATCATTGTACAAGGTGAAAGATCAGTGACATCTAGTTTTATTTCTGCGGCCTTGGCAAAAAAGTTGATGCGTCAAGGTTGTGGGGCATACCTTGCTCACATAGTTGATTCATAGTTGAAAAGTCCTTGTATCAAGGACATACCTGTTGTATGTGATTTTCCGGAAGTATTTCCAGAAAACCTTCCAGGATTGCCCCCGGAAAGAGAGGTTGAATTTACAATCGAGCTTATTCATGGATCTACTCCTATTTCGATTACCGCTTATAGAATGGCTCTAGCAGAGTTAAGAGAATTGAAAGCTCAATTGCAAGAACTACTTGACAAAGGTTTTATTCGACCTAGGTTTCTCCTTGGGGAGCCCCTATTTTATTCGTAAAGAAGAAAGATGGCACTCTTAGGCTTTGTATTGACTAAACACAATTGAACAAAATACAATGAAGATTAGATATCCACTACCAAGAATTGATGATTTGTTTGACCAACTTAAAGGTACTAAAGTATTCTCAAAAATTGATTTAAGGTTTGTATATCACCAACTGTATCTTAGAGAGAAAGATATTCCTAAAAGTGCTTTTAGATCTCGATATGGTCATTATGAATTTTTGGTGATGCCATTTGGATTGACAAAAGCTCCTGCGATATTCATGGATCTAATGAATCGAGTATTCAAGCCTTATCTTGATCAGTTTGTGGTTGTTTTTATAGATGATATTTTAATATTTTCTAGAAGTAGTGAAGTCCATGATAAACACCTCCGGATTATTTTTTGAAAATTTTGAAGGAGAAAGAACTTTATGCTAAATTTTCCAAGTGTGAATTTTTGCTTGATGAAGTAGCATTTCTGGGATATGTTGTATCAACTGAAGGTGTGAAGGTGGATCCTAGTAAAATACAAGAAATTGTTGAATGGAAACCTCCCAAATGTCCGACTGAGGTAAGAAGTTTCTTGGGCTTAGCAGAATACTACAGAAGATTTGTGAAAGGATTTTCCATTATCGCCTCTCCTTTGACTAAGCTCTTGCAGAAGGAAGTAAAGTTTATTTGGGATGACAACTGTCAAGAGAGCTTTGAAACTCTCAAATCCTAGTTGACTCAAGCGCTGATACTNAAAGGATTTTCCATTATCGCCTCTCCTTTGACTAAGCTCTTGCAGAAGGAAGTAAAGTTTATTTGGGATGACAACTGTCAAGAGAGCTTTGAAACTCTCAAATACTAGTTGACTCAAGCGTTGATACTTTCTCTACCAATTGAAGGGAAAGAGTATGTAGTATACAATGTTGCCTCTCACAATGGTCTCGGATTCGTTTTGATGCAAGAAGGGAAGGTCATTTCTCATGCCTCATGGAAATTAAAAACACATGAATTGAATTATCCTACTCGTGATCTTGAACATGCTGCTATATTGTTTGTTTTAAAAATATGGTTGCATTATTTATATGGAGAGAAATGTCATATCTTCACTAATCACAAGAACTTAAAGTACTTGGGTACTCAAAAGGAACAAAACCTTCGACAACGTAGATGGCTTTAACTCATCAAGGATTATGACTGCACGATAGATTATCATCCAGGTAAAGCCAATGTGGTTGCAGATGCCTTAGGTCGGAAATCCTTCGCAAGCATTTCTTTTAGTCCTTTACCCTTGTTCCTTGAGTTAAGAGCCATGAATGTTTGTTTTACACTTGATTCAAATAGTTCAGCTATTGCTAACTTACAAGTAAAGCCAATATTACTTGAACAGGTGAAAGAAGCACAATTGTTAGATGAGAAACTTGTAAAATTGACCAGAGAAGTTCAAAGTGGGGTAAAACTTGATTTTACATATACAGAGGATGGTGGCTTATTTTATAAAAACAGGTTATGTGTCCCTAATGATGACAAATTGAGGAGAGAAATATTGAATGAAGCACATACTTCACTATATGCAATGCATCCTGGAGGTACAAAGATGTACCGGACCATTAAAGAAAATTATTGGTGGAATTTTATGAAGAGAGACATTGCGGAGTTTGTTTCTAAATGTTTGGTTTGTCAACAAGTAAAGGCAGAACATCAAGTCCCAGTGGGTTTACTACAACCCTTGTCGATGCCGGAATGGAAATGGTAGAGAATAACTATGGACTTTGTTTCTGAACTTCCTCGCACTCAGAGAAATCACGATGCAATATGTGTTATTGTGGACAGGCTAACCAAGAGTGCTCACTTCTTAGCAATCAGGATGGATTACTCACTTGAGCGTTTAGCCGAGTTGTAAAATAATGAGGTTGTAAGACTACATGGGATCCCGGTGTCTATTGTATCAGACTGGGACCCAAGGTTTATATCTAGATTTTGGGGAAGCTTGCAGGAAGTTTTGGATACTAAGTTGACGTTTAACACTTCATTCCATCCTCAAACTGACAGCCAGTCGGAAAGGGTGATACAAATTTTGGAGGATATGCTTCGAGTTTGAATTATGGAGTTTGAAGGTAGTTGGGACAAATAGTTGGCTTTGATAGAATTTGCTTAAAATACTAACTACCAATTGAGTATTGGAATGCCTCCATATGAAGCTTTATAAGGAAGAAAATGTTGGACCCCTCTTTGTTGGAGTGAAATTGGTGAAAGAAAGCTTATTTGTCCTGAAATTGTGCAACAAATAGAGGACAAGGTAAAAGTTATCAAAGATCGTCTAAAGATTTCTTCGGATAGACAAAAGTCGTACACTGATCTTAAAAGGGGTGATATTGAATATCAAGTTGGATATAAAGTATTCCTAAAGTTGTCTCCATGGAAAAATATTATGAGATTTGACCAGAAAGGAAAACATAGTCCCTGATTTATTGGACCTTATGAGATACCTAAAGGATTGGATCAGTTGCTTATAAATTGTCTTTTCCACCTGAGTTAGACAGAATCAACAATGTCTTCCATATTTCTATGCTTAGAAGATATCGTTCTGATCCATCTCATGTTCTTCTAGTTGAATCTATTGAGGTTAATCCTGACTTGACGTGTAATAAAGAACCTATTATAATTCAAGCTCGAGAAGTAAAGAAACTTAGGAACAAGAGAATCCCCTTAGTAAAGGTACTTTGGAGGAACCATTCTGAAAAAAAAAAGCTACCTGGGAAAGAGAAGAAGGCATGAGGACCCTATATTCGCACTTGTTCCGGGACTAGTGTACGGTAAATTTTGAGACGAAATTTTTTTAAGGGGGAGAGAGTTGTAACACCCCTAAAATACTAGACCAACTCTTGCATGTCGATGCCTCATTTCTTAATTACCACAATATGTTTTACTCTTATTTTGGGAACTTGAAATTTTGTGATATTTGCAACCTTGCTTAAAATAAATTGTTCTCGTAATTTAAGGTATTGTATAGGGGTATTTACGTAATTTTTATAATTAAAATTTCATATGAATTGAAAGTGTTGGAATCAATTATATACATATATGTGTATATGTATACATTTTGGGCAGCACACAATAATTTGGAGAAGCACCCTTTAGTGCCAGTTGTATATGTGACTAAGCATCACTCTTAAGACTATATTATCACACCTCCTCTTGTGATTTTTGTTTGGAACTGAAGTCCAAGAACTTAAGAATATTTTCTAACTTGTGGTTCATCAAAATCACAAGAGAAAACCTTGGTCCTTCTAGCTGGAAGTCGAGACATCCTACCTTTTGGTGAGTAATCAAAACTTGTTTTTTTTTAGCCGAGTAGTGTTTAGTATTTTTGAATCTCTCATTCTATATACCTCATTTATTGGTGAATAAATATGATTTGGAAAGCTGATTCCTATATCTACAACTCTTCGGTATATGGTAAAATCTAATTTAGATTTTATGACTACGAAATAAGGGACGCAACATATGACATGCTCTGTGCAGATTCTGGAAATTGAAATCATGTACGTTCAACTGTTAGTGTTTTGGTTATATCTTTTTGTACAAAGTGTCTTTTGTGGGGATTCTTGATTATTTGCAAGCTTAAGAGATGTACCTACATCTTTTATGAAGGATATAAGTTCCATTTTGGCCGTTTTCTATTTCAAATCTAAGTTGTGACATGTAGTGCTTTTATTGGGCAGATTTCTATTTTTGAAATATAGTTGTATTTGTACAAGCTAGGCTTACTTGTTATGATAACCCTGTGTTACGCCATCATTATTGAGCTACTAGAAAGAAAATAAGTTATTGAATTCATTTTTTTAAAGTTGTATATCCTCGTGTACGAGTTGAAGACTTTGATATGCTGGTTGGTCTACGATTTGAACTCGTGAAGTTTTGTTAGACTGTTTTTGTGCTAAAGAACTGAGGTTTGTGTATAAACTTATACTTGTACACGTTTACCTGCTAGTATATCTGAAAGTTTACTTTGGTACCTTGGTTACCTGGTGTCACTTTGCATTATCGCATTGGTAATCTTTAATACATTAAAGACGTTTGTGTAACTCGCCCACTTGTACGGATTTTTTGATCACTTGGCACTGTTGTTGGGACCATGTCCTTTTTGTGGCTGTGACTTTGTCACTCTTGGCATGCCTCTTGATTCAGATCATTTAACATCTTGACTCTAGATTTTTCGTCCGTCTTAAGAGTGGAAGTTGTCCATTTTAAGTACTAACTAGAAAGACATTTTTCATATGGTTATTGGTTCTCTTGATTATTGGGTTTTGAACCTTCTTGATACCTGCTTGTGCTTGGTGTGACGACATGATGTATATATTGGGCGAGCCTTGTTGTTGAATATCTTGGAAAACTGTGCTATGAGCGTTCTTGAGATTTGGATCTTTACATATAAAACTTGATACTCTTTAAATATTGTTTACTTGATTTGTTTAATATGTTCAATTATGTTTCCCTTGACTTGAGAATGATAACTTGCTAAATTTGAGGGCACCAAACCTTTAGTTTTTACACCACTAAGCTATATGCTTAGCGATAGTTGTTTCTGTCGTAGGGGCTGTTCGAGATGATGCTTGAAGCTGGCCATTGGAGATCGACGTTTTGAGAGCCTTAAGGAAGATCACATTTACGTATAAGCTTCTATATTTTGTATAAACCTTGGAACTTGTACATATTCTATGTGTTGTATATTTACATGGGATTTTGAGGGCTGATTTGATCATGTCACCATGAGTTGTAATATAAATATGGCTATATGTTTTATTCTTTTTGGAGTGTGTAAACCCAAGTCGTGTAATATCCTAAATCTACTATTACTTTCGAATATTTGTGTGAAGCATGAGCACGCTGATTTCAGTACTCGGAAGCTTGTAATATTCTTGTTATTTCATCCTTCAGTGTAAGGATAATATATATACATGAACAGCTTGTCGGTTATTTGCTTAAATTACTTTCCGGAGGTCTTTATGCATCTAATCCCTCTACAAGATTATAATCAGTATTCCCTCGTTAATCGCTTTTGAGTGTCGCAAGTATAAGTTAAAATGATGTTTCTAAACCTAAATTAATGCAATTGACATTGTTTGGAAAAGTTAAAGTCTAAACGTCAAGAAACAACCACAACGTCCGGAAACTAGAGAAGAATGTGTTCTAGTGTGTCCTTAGGTTTGGGCAGGTTTGGGAGTGTCGTATGATGGTATAATCTTGTAAAAGGTTTAAATTAGGTAAATATATGTTTATAGGGTCAAAATGTTCGAATACGAATCCCCAAGGCCACCCTAAGGGGACCCAAGGAGGACCCCAACCTTGGCCAAGCAAGCATACAAGGCAGCTTGCAAATTGCACTTGGTGGGAATAACTCCGCGTCACCGACTAGCTCCACCAAGGAGCAAAAAGTTAGTTCACGACACGGTCATGTCGCGCACTCTACTGTCTCAAAATTTAATTCCAAATATCTTCAGGGAACAACCCCGCGTTCCGCGATGAAAATGCAGAAATTCAGAAATCGATTTTTACTTCAATAAATAGTCCAACTAAGTGAGGGGTATTGAGGGTACTTTAGGGACATTTATATAATGATTTTTAAGTCAATTTACCTCACTTTTATCACTCAAACACAAAATCCCAAAGATCTAAACCTAAAGTTCCTCCTTCTATCTACTCTTTCTCTCCTCAAGAACTCCATAGAAGAAGATTGGAGCTTCAAGAAGAAGACCAACTCTCCAAGGTTTCAACTCCGATTTTCATGGTTAATTCATCAATAAGGTATGGTTGCTTATCACTCTTGGAATTCCTTTCCCCAAGAGGCCCCATCAAGATGAATTTCAAAATCTCCAATTTCTAGGTTTCAATCCAAAAACGTGGGTCTTCTTTCTTAAGTGAAATTAATGTTATAAACTGACTTTGATTGATGTTATATGAATATTTATGGATGAATTTATGTTGTATTGGTGGTTTCTTGAAGAATTCCCCATGAGACCCATGTTTCTCCTTCTTTTCCCAATTCTAATCCTAGTTTGTGTTGGATGTTGATTGAAGTCTATGAATTGAATGTGATGTTCTGTAATTCACGTTTGTATGATGATTCTACCCTAGGTTATGTATAATCTCTATGAAATTAGGGTTGAGTCTTTGAATGAAGCCTTGAAGGCTATGCAGGGAATATGTCAATTGCTTATATTGATGTTGATTATGTTATTAGTTCATGAATTACTTTGTATTATGTATTGGTTATGAATTGTTTGGTAATTGAAGTATGGATGTCCCATGAAGGGCAAGAAGGTATGAAGGTTGTTTCTTCTTTGAACTCAATTATGAAAGGTGAATTACTTATATTGTAATGATGTTATTCCTAATGTGTTGTTGTGATGTTGATGACCTAGTTTCTTCATACTTAACCGTCTACACTTGAATTAGCTATGAAGTATGTATGTATGTTATGGTATGATTGCTATATGATTGAAATGTAGTTCTCATGATTATAATGTAATGTAAAGTGAAAGGTTTACTCACTTACATGGGATTTTGAGGGAAGATTTGATCATGTCACCATGAGCTGTAATATAAATATGGCTATATGTTTTGTTCTTTTTAGGGTGTGTAAAACCAAGTCCTTTAATATCCTTAATATACTATTACTTTCGAATGTTTGTGTGAAGCATGAGCAGGCTGATTTTGTTACTCGAAAGCTTGTAATATTCTTGTTATTTCATCCTTGAGCGTGAGGATAATATATATTAATGAAAAGCTCGTCGGTTATTTGCTTAAATTACTTTTTGGAGGTGATTATGCATCTAATCCCTCTACTAGATTATAAACAGTATGCCCTAGTTAATCACTTTTGATTGTCACAAGTATAAGTTAAGTCTCTTTAAAAAGGGTCGTTTCATGACTAGTACGTATTGTGCTCTATACTAGTATGATGACTGTGAAGTAAAGCTTGAATGTAGAGTTTGAAGTCATAATGTGGATCACTAGGGCTTAAAGTGTGAGTCTTCTATGATCTATCTTGCATATATGTAGAATGTGAAAAGTTAATCACCTAAAATGAATCATGCTTGTTACTATAGAATAGCTTGAGGTTGAGTCTTATGATTTCTTCATTGATAGTTGAATTATGTAGCTTGGGATGGTAGATCTCATGGTAGCCTGGGATTGAGGAATTTAGCTCTCCTAAGGTTAGCTTGAACTAGCATTGATTGGGTGCTTTTCATGGCAGCTTGCATTAGTATAGTCATGGTAGCCTAGGATTGAGGATCTATGCTCTCCTATGGGTAGCTTGAACTAGCATGGTTAGAATGCTCTTCATGGTAGCTTGACTTGGTTAGGCCAAGACCATTTCATGGTAGCTTAGGATTGAGACACCATATGCTCCTAAGGATAGCTTAGGGTTGAGGATTCATACTCCCTTAAGGATAGTTTGCATCTTATTGAATGGCTGCATGGTGGCTAGGTTGGTATACTTGTATTCTTACTTAGATAGCTTGGATTGTATGATAATATTTTTTCAATGGTAGTTAGGTCTAGAATGGTAGTGTGCTATTCTTTGATAGACTAGAATGAAAGATATTTAGCATGGAGTAAGCTAGCCTAAACGAGTACTTAGTATGAGTGGTAGTATGAGATGCCATTCATACGTGGCACAAGTTTGACTTGAAGCTAATTATGAAGTGTCCTATTATGTGATGTATGCCTAGCTTGGAGTGTTGCTATAGTTGCCTTCTATGATATGAATTGGCTGAAGATGATAGTTCCTTATCAATGTGAAAGTAGGTCAATAGTGACACATAGAAGTGATGAATATGATCATGGTGACTTAATGGACATGCTTAGTGTGTGTGGTATTATGGGATGCCCCACATGCATTGCACAAGTGTGCCTTGAGGTTGTTTAGGGGTATAGTGCTCTTATGACATGAATATCTAGGTCTTGTCTATGAAGGTGGGCTATGACCAAGAATGACCAAAGAGAGGTACTTAGCTTGGATAGTATTATGGGATGCTATCTTTGCCTTGCACTAGTATACTTGGAGGTGGCTTGTGAAGTAGTTCTCTTGAATATGAAAGGCTAATGGTTGAAGTATGCTATTATGAATGTCGTATGTTGATTTGCTATGATATGATGCTTATGTTGGAATTATGTTATGATTTTGTTATTGTCTCTTAAGCTTATTTCTTATGTTGACTGGCCATTTGATATGCTTTATGATGTTGTGCTAGCTTTCATACTCGGTACATTTTGTACTAATGCATATTGCCTACATTCTAATCAAATGTAGGGTGTTAGGAGATTGAGTTTCTTGGAGGCTAGCTTCCTAAGTGCAAGAAGAGTTGAAGATTTGGTGAGTCCTCATAGCTTCGAGGACAAACCCATTTATGTTCTTTTAATGCTTTGCTTATGTTTTAGACTTTATGTGGGCTGCGTCCCAATGACTTTTATTCATGTTATTCATAGATTGTTCGAGACAAAGATGTTAGAAAGACTTCCGCTTTTATGAAATGCTTTCGCTTGTATGTTTAAAGAAAATTTTAAATTCTCCCTACTTCTCTATGATATTATGTTATGATGATGCTAAAGGTTGTATGCGATCCTTTCGGGGACAAGTATGCCACGTTACGTCTAGGGGGTACCCTTGGTTCGTGATACAACCAATCTAAACAACATTCAAGCACAACTTCATAACATTTCATTCATCTAAAAGCACAAATTGACAGGACTTTAACGATCAAATCAATACGGGCAAGATTATTAACTTAAAATTGGCATTTAAACAATCTAATACTATCAGAGAGGGCCAGCACACGACAAGATGATATGATCATTGTAAATGAGTACAAAATTTTTTAAAGTAAACTCGGGATTCGGAAACCAACCTTAGATGCGGATTAAAATAGGATTGAAATGCTAGGCAGCAAAGAAATCCTAGTTCCGAGCACCAATCAACAACTAAAATACTTATTGAAAGCGAGAATATTGAAAATACTAACTTAGTATGACATTGTGAATCGAGGGAAAGTGTAGAGTTTGAAACTTTAAAACCTTTGGCCATATATAACCTCCCAGTTCGCGTCCACTCGGCGACATTAGTCGCGTCTGCCGATCCACTCGGCGACGTGCCGAATGGTCACTTACCCCGCCGATTTCTATAGGACCTTCATTTAAGAAGGCAGTCTTAATCTTGGTCCCTGACCTGGTCAGCAATTCGCTGAATGGACTTTTAGTTCGCTAAACATAATTTCCACACACTCTCCACACTTTGACGTGAACAATCAACACACCATTATTTCTAAAACATTAATAAAGCATTTAAGACCTTGGGTTGCCTCCCAAGTACCGGCTTAGTTAACGTCGTGGCCCGACGTAAGTCTTTCCTCACTCGCCATCATTAGGGTTAACCCTAGTGTTACCAGGTAACCCCAATAGATCATTTGAGTGGAGAGGAGGCACTGCATAACTCATGAGTGTCCTGATCAGCTGGATAGATCTAGAATGAGAGCCAATCAATTGATTCAACACTTCAATATTCTCCTTCATCTCTTCCAACACTCGATCTTGTTCAGTGATCTTTTGGAGAAACTATTGTTCTTCCCGTCTCTAGACCTTTTCCTCTCATGAGGGGGTATGTACCTCCCTTGACTTTTGCACTGGTCTTCCACCTCTGATATTTTGGTGGCCAAATCGTTAAGCTGAGTTACTAGTGCGGTTAATTTGAAGTCCCTCTCTGCTTCTTGATTCATCTCAGCCAATTTGCTACCCTTTCCCTCAGCCATGCTCAGGGTATCTACCTACAACAACAACTCAAAGAAAAACAAAACTAAAAATAAAGTTAGTAAACTACGACGGACAAGAACAAAAGAATTTTACTAAACTAACAATTTTCAAATACCACCACTCTCCAGCAGCGGCGTCATTTTGATGCTTAAGGACGTAATCAATTGACACTAGTTTGGTTCAAGTGCCATCAGATCACATGTAGTCATATAACCCAACCAAGGTTAGGATCATTCCCACAGGGAGTGGTTTTGAGAAGTAATAGAAAAATAAAATTTAGTTTAATTATTCATAGCTATAGATATTAATGATTAAAAATATATTATATCTAATGGGGTGATGCATGCGTCAATTATCAATGGGGGTTTGTATTAGTTAACAACTAAAAGAGAAGCAAAAATATAAGAAAACGAGATATGGAGATGGGATTCTTGAGATGTGATAGGAATACGGGATAGACTAGACTATTGGGTACATGCTTTTGATAGTAAATTGGTTGAGTAGTTGTGACTAGGTTAGACTATAGTGGGGGTAAATTCTCTCTCGAGCAACTTACCCCGAATCAACTAGGTTTCTCTCGAACACCTAGTTGTCGCATTAAGTACAACCTCCGCTTTAGCCCATTCACTCTCTCGAGCTGAATTTGTGGGTGAAGGACTAGGATTCACTCTGTTGAGATGAACCTATATCAACTCAATACCACTAACTATCAATTTAGTAGTCTTAGTTTTACGACCTCTCTCTCGAGCAAGCCAAAAATACTAAGATGAAATTGTATTTGCAACTATAATACTATTAAGTTCGTACACAACTACTAAATGAAATCACAATTAAATAACAAATAAATCATCAACAAGAAATACCCAATAGATAATCTAACCCATATTCATAAAATCACACTCCAAGAATTGGGGTTTTAGCTAAACATGTAAAAGAGATAAAAATCAATACCAATATTAGTTTCCATCAACTGGGTATGAAGAATTATTTCTTAAAACATGTCAAGAGTGAAGAATCTTCGAGACCCACGTCCAATTATTTGGGGTTGAAACCCTTTGTATCTTCACGGTCTTAGAACAAAGTCTCTGAAATCCTCTAAAACATGAAACTGAAAATATTCTAAGTCTAAATAAAAATGTCTACGACTTGATTTCTTCTTTTTTTACTAAGCTAACAATTTCAACAAGTATTTATAGTGTTTGAAAATTTGTGCTGCCACGGATCACTCGGCGCAGTTAGTGGGAATCGCTGATACACTTGGTGATCCATCTTTTGGTCGATTTCATCGCCTTCTTGCTTTAGCCTTCAACCTCTTCGCACTTTGATTCATTGGGTGATATGGTAGTGCTACGCAAAACTACTCGACGACACACCGATTACTCTATTTCATCACCAACTTAATCTTTCCCTTCAGGGCTTAACACATTGGAACAAAAGGCGATCTCCAGGCCGATCAGCGACTCGCCAACTGGGCTCGGTGATCCTCACACCTACATTTCTTCATTCTTTCCAGCTGATTTGTTCCCTTTTGCCAAGTAGTGTCCATGCTTTGACCTAAACTGTAAATATCTTAAATTAAGGGATTTCATTAGATATTGAGACAAAATATGCATTTGAGGATACTAATTCTATCAAAATATAGCCCTAAATGAGTTCAATTTGTGAACTCATTAGTATGTCTCCCTACTAATTGGTGTTTGGGAAAGCTTTTCATATCTTGAATGAATTAAAACATAAAGCTTTATGGGCCTTGAAGAAGACAAATCTCAATTGGGATGTAGCCTCCAGAGATCGTGCGCACCCAATCGTTGAGTTGGATTAATTTCATTTGCAAGACTAAGAAAGTTCCACCCAATATAAGGAAAAGGTTAAATGATGGATTGATGCTTAGATATTACCTTATTTCATGTAAGGGACTTGGTCCTACTCTTCAATTCAAGGTTGAAATTCTTCCAAAGCAAGCACAAATCCAAGTGGGTTAGTCCACACATCACACGGGTGTATGGCAATGGAGTGACAAAAATTGAAGATGCAAAGGGGTTTGATTCAAAATCAATGGACAGAGGTTGAAAGAATAATTTGTTGATGGTCATGACGTGAGAGTTGTTGATGTTGTGTATTTGGATGATATTTGAAGAATATATCCACATCTCGACGTTAAATTAGGTGCTTCTTAGGAGGCAACCCAAGTGTTAAATATTTTCAATAACATGGGTGTCACAATGTGCAGGTATTGTGAAGAGCAATGGGCGATGAGAAAGGCAACTAGCGATACCACGAGTATAGTAAGTGAACCTCCAATAAGTTTGACTAATCGGAGGCTCAACGTTAGGTGCTTACTGTTTATTTCAGCGATGACCAACACCTATTAGGTGATGCACCGAGATCTTTTAGAAGACTCGCTATAATCTGCTTAATCATACAGGTAAAATTGGAGGAACACTAGTATGTTCGGCGCATTTATGGAAAGAACAATGATTCACCCAGGTGTTTTGGGGGATGATGGTAAAGTCCATCGAATAATGCCCCAAACCACTGTCCTCATCTACGATCTAATCTTACTCCGAGATTCGTTGAAAAATTTGGTTAATGACGATTTAAGTGACTGCTTAGGGAGTGATTTAAGTCTCATCTCTATCTGTGATTTCTATGCATTGAGAACACTGCATTTTACTTTTGTTGGGGTGAGAGCCTTCGTGCGAATATTCCCCTTTTGATTATATTTTGATTTTTGAATATTTTTAGTACTACTTTTGTTTAAATAAGAGTGATCTTTTAGATTAACGGTTGTCTCATTATTTTTGTTTCATTTTGTAACAGCTCGGAGTTCAAAAAAAGGCTAAAAAAGGGCAAACGGGAAAGTCCACAAACCCAAAATGAATAATGGACCGTTCAAGGCACCATAGACAAATCATTTCAGGGTCCATGCCCCATTTGGGGTATCTTTAATAACCATCCAAGTCTTCCTGGGTAGAGGTAACCTTGACTAGACCTTAGACGACCCATGGTGACTTGGACGGCCCATTAAGGGGTCCGTACAAGTAACCCATTAGTTTTATAAATTTTTCTTCTAAATAAAATGAATTAGTTGGTCCATAACCTATAAAATTAAAGTTATTGAGTCCTCTTTCCAATGCCACTATGCCTCATTTTTAGTTCAGAGTAAAAAGTTATGCCCGTTTTAGTAAAACCATGTTTTGTAGGTGAAGCTTCAGGACCGGCTATACCGACTATGAAGCCTTAGAAGGCTCATGAAGCCTTCTTTTAAGTCACCTCGTTAGTTTTTAAGATAGGGTCATTTTAATCTTTTCCCAAAGTGTTTGGTACCCAAAATACGTCATTTTAAACCCTATTTCATGCACTATAAAAGTGAATTAAGTGATAAAACTATCAACTTCAATTCATTCTCCTAAATTCCATAAATTTGATCAAATTCATCCTCTCCAAAAATCTTCTCTCTAGATCAAGGAAGAAGAAGAAGTTAGGTTTCTTCAAGTTCAAGTCTCCTTTCTTTATCATTGTTTAGGACATCAATCTAAGTATGCAGGGAGTTAGTCAATGGGTTCCAATCACCCATTAAGTCTCCAAAACTTCTTCAATTCTCCAATTCAATTTTCCAAGATTTGAATATGTTTTCACTCAAATCCTCATGGGTTCTATTTGTATGGATTCAATTGTTTTATTATGATCTTATTTCGATGATTTGGATTTAATTACAGGCTTTTCAACAAATTCCATGTGAACCCATGCATTGATCTATAAGCTTTGACTATGAACCCTAGTTTACATAAATTTTCAAAAAAGCTTGAATCTATGAATGTGTTTTATGAAATTATGCATGTTTTTTTGAAAGCAAGGTTTATGACTCAAGTAAGCTTATAGATGAAGGTATCTGTATTTTCTTTGAAGCTTGGCCACATGACATGAATTACATCTAGGTTTGCCTTCAATGATTTTTGGGCTATTTTCTTAAATTATGTCTCAATTATTATTGAATCTGAATATGACATCAATGATTATAGATCACGCTTGCAAAACTATTTCCATTACTAGTAGGGCATTTCTAGCTTGAAGTGGATGACTATGGGTCTTAAAAAGCTACTATGAAATTATCATTGATAGTGAAAGGTTTTCTCACGCACGGTCTAAGTAGATATCCTATGATGTTTCTAATTTGTATTAGTATCTTAATTATACTTTTCCATGTGTAATAAGATGAATATCATTAATGACAAGTATGTGGGATTTATGCTTATTAACGAGAGGATATTGAGATTGAAGCTCTGCTGTAGCTTGGGGCCGTGTGTCTAGTACGATCACATACATATATGCCACCATAGGATGATTGTCTTAGATATGCATTATCTAGTGTATCCACTTTAGGTCAGATTTATGGTCCTTACCTTCTCCAGTAGAATACCCTATTTTGGTGTGGGGTAGACACTGGATTCCATGTTTCAGCTCGTATGGTCTATATGTGGGTAAATGGTGAACTTCCAACAAAATGAACTCAGTAAATTTCTAATGTTTTATGAAGATTCCTTTTATGATTCAAATATGCATTGACCATGCTCATGATTTATGAATCTTCTTAAATGATTTTACTCTGTTTCGACTTGGTTATACATTTCATATTTTTTATTATGTCCCTTAATGATCACATCTCATGTTTTATTGTATTTCCCTCATACTTAGTACATTCAATGTACTAATGCATACTTGTGTTTACATTGTATCACGAATGTAGGGCTTGACGAATCTTATCATTTTGTTCGTGGGTAGTTGATTGCACTAAAGATTTGAAGACTTGTTGAGACCTCATACTTTGAGGACGATGTAACTTTTATAGCTTTATGTCATTTTAGTTTTAGACTTTGTATGTGATGTATGGGTTACGTCTCAATTACCTTTCTTATGATGTATTAGATGTCCTATTAAGACAAATGTTAGACTTCCACTATGATTCAAAAACTCTTTTATATGAAAGGCAATCTTTTGAACTCTTTAATTATATTATCTTGTATGATGTATTCTAAGTGGCTTGTGTAAGGCTTCTGAGGTCTTATACACCATGTCTCGTTTAGGGTGTACTTTGGTTCGTGATAAACTTAGTCTATAAACATATTTTTTGAAAGGTCTTATGATGCCTTATAAGCAACGTCGAGTACAGTCTTGTTCATGAGTGTGAATCGCGCCACAGTTATAATGACAGGCTATAAGATGTTTAGCAAACTTCACTTTCTTTACTTCTTTAAAGTCGTACCATAAAGTTCATTTCTATAAAGGTCCTCCTCTCCTAACCCTTATTTATGATTTATAGAATATGCCTCTATGAAGGAATCTGGTAGGAAGGAATAGGAATGTTTGTGAAAAGATGGTGCCTAACATTCCCCAAGTGCTAGTCGACCCTTTGGTCGAGAAAGTGACTACTGATGTTTTGATCCACATTTCATGCATTGGTCCAAGCTATGACGTGTCAAGCAAATAGAGAGGTGGTGCCTCCCGTTAATCAAAGGTGGGTACAGCGGCAACAAGAGTGACAAACTTTACTAAAATGAATCCTCTGAAATGTCATGGGTCTAAATTTGAGAAATATCTTCAAGACTTCATTGATTAGGTTTATTAGATCGTGAGAATTATGGGTGTCACTTTGGTTGAAAAGGTGGAATTAGCCGCTCATAAAGTTAAGGTTGTTGCTCAAGTTTTGCTTAACTAATAAAAGGAAGAGAGGGCAATAGATGCGGGTCCTATTAATTGGGAGAAATTTAAGGTATGTTTTCTTGGTAGATTCTTTCTCCTTGAGATGAGCGAGGCAAAAGTACTTCAGTTTATTAACCTTTGTCAAGGGAATATGAGTGTGAAGGAGTACGCTTTGAAATTCACACAATTTTTGAAATACGCTCCAATTATGATTTCCGATAAAAGGGCAAGGAGGAGTAAGTTTCTGTCTGGTGTTTCCGATTTGGTGGTCAAAGAATGTCTAACTTCCATGCTTGTGAAGTAGATTAATGTATTGCATTTGATGGTTCATGCATAACAAATAGAAGAGAAAAGGTTAAGGAGAAAACAAGGGATTCAAAGAGGGCAAGAAGGGATAATGGTGATTTCTCACATTCAAGGAGGGGTGGAGGTAATCGTTCTCAAGGTAATGGTTCTAGTGAGAAAATAGTAGCACAGTGTTGGGAGTGTGGAAAAATACATAAGTGTGAGTGTCTAGATTGTTCATATTCATGCTCTGGGTGTGGAAAAAGTGGTCATAAGATACGAGATTGCCAACTTCTTACTGCTAAGGGAAGGTATGGTAGGCAAGACCAAACTCGACAAGATCACGAGGGTTTCCCGGATTCGATGATTGGTAAGCTATTATCTTTTAACTAGTGGTTATGGGTTACTTGATATTGGATTTTTCGTTTGCTATGTTATGGCTCCATGAACGGTTATTGTGTTAAAGGTCGACTTTTAAATCCTTGTGGAAATTCCTTACGTGGTTACTTGTATCAATGGGTCCGTGGTTGTTAAGACTTTGGTGCTATGCTTGGGTTGAGGGACATGGATTTAAAAAGGCTAAGAGGTTTTCTCCTAAGGGGGAGATAGTGTGATTCATGGTGTCTGTATGTGTGGAACTATTTAAATTGTTTGATCACCTCATGATCTTTCTTTAGGATTCTTGTGAGTTAGTCATCCTCATGTTTCCTTATCCATCCATGCTCATGAAAAATTGATTTTCAAAGATATGATTTAGATTGATTGATTATTTCAGGACAATGTGCGTTGAGTATGATTTTGCATGTTTGTCTTATGAAATGATGTTTTGATAATAGTTTTGCTTAGAGTCGAGGTTTCTCCTTGGTTATGTGTATTTTGATGAAGTTGCATTAATGTTTGCTTGTTAGATTCTCTCGTACTTTTTTTTTTGCTAGTTTTAGTTACATTACGAGACGAATGTTCCCAAAGGAGAGATAATGTAACACCTTGGACTTCGAGAAAGGACAAAAGGGCAAACATGCAAGTCCACAAACCCATAATGAACCATGGAACCTTCATGACCCTTAGATAGTCTGTTTATTGGTCCACAAACTGTTTATGGTATCGTAAATGACCACCCAAGGCTTCCTAGAAAGGGGTCACCTAGATAGCACCTTCGACTGTCTGTGGTACTTGGACAACCCATCTAGGAGTCTATACAAGTCACCCAAAGGTGGGGGTCGTGAGTCAAGGTCTGCTCTTGGCCTACAAGGTTGAGCCTCAGACAAAACCTACGAAGGTGCTGTACGCCCCGTAGGCCCACCCACGTTCCATGGGTGGGTGATCCGTAGGTCAACACAAATTTTGAGTATTAGTTTTAAGTTAGGTGTTTGGGGGTTAAGTTAGTAATTAATTAGGGATTAAGGTAGGTCGGTTAGTTAGTTATTTAATCACCTATATAAGCTTAATAGTCCCCCTAAAAACTAAGTCATTACTTCATTCATCTAAGAGCCCCAAATACTCTCCAAATGATTATCTCTTTAGAAGAAGAAGAAGAAGGAGAAGGAGAAGAAGAAGAAGAAGAAAAAGAAGAAAAAGAAGAAGAAGAAGAAGAAGAAGAAGAAGAAGAAGAAGGAGAAGAAGAAGGATAAGAATGAGAAGAAGATGGAGAAGGAGAAGGGGAAGGAGAAGATGGAGAAGAAGAAGAAGAAGAAGAAGAAGAAGAAGAAGAAGAAGAAGAAGAAGGAGGAGGAGGAGAAAAAGAAGAAGGGGAATGAGGAGGAGAAGGAGAAGGAGAAGGAGAAGAGAAGAAGAAGAAGAAGAGAAGGAAGAGGGAATATTCTCCTTCATTGTTGAGAGCTTAATTAGTTATTTGAAAAGAGGTATGTCAACTTAATCATATATGGGTTCTTCTACCCATAGATCCCCCTAGGTTTTCCCCCAATTGTGAAATCATAACTCAATCTAGCTAAGGTTTCCTTCTACTTTGTGGGTAGAGCTTAGGTATGATTCCAATATAATGGATAATACCTAATTATGATTGTATTAGCATGTAATTATGATAATATGATGAATTCATGTGATTTTTTTTGTAAACCCTAGTCTAAATTGATAAACGTGATATTTGTGGGTTTATGCCATTATGGGTGAAATTGAAGGTTCGAAGGTGATCTTCTTAAATCAATGTCATGGGTAGTAATTGTTCAAGCTTTGGAGCATATAATCATGAATTGAACTAGACTTTATGGAAACTGATGGATCATGACTTGAAAATTTAGAATTGAACCTTTATGAATCAATTATGAATAGAATCACCTACTAATAAAAAATGTGATTGATATACCTTAAAATGTAGATATATTGATGAGTTTAAGAAACAAATCTTGAGATTAAGGGTTGTGATCATATCAATTTGTAACATCAGACAATTTGAAGTGGCTTTGAAGGAGCTTGAAATTTGGAAATAGTCATTTTTGGAAAAATTTAAAATTCTGGAAATTTGGCTAAGTGTGGAAATCAGTGAGTTTTTGGCCAACTTTGAGCAGTCATAACTCCTAGCTCAGGATGATCCAGGAGTAGTTCCAATTATGTTTGGAAAGCCCTTGGAACGATCTTTCCAACGCCACTGAGTTTACTCGATTCCGAGTTCGTATGAAGGAGTTATGCCCTTTAGAAGTTGGGCAATTGGAAGGGAAATCCGTCCGAAAATTTAAGGGCATTTTNCTCGACTATTGTATCTCCTTTGACCAAGTTGACTTAGAGGACAGTGAAATTTCAATGGTCTGAAGCTTGTGAGAAAAGCTTTCAGGAATTGAAAAAGAGGTTGATTACTGCTCCAGTTTTGACGCTACCAGAAGGTACTCAAGGTTTTGTGGTGTATTGTGATGCATCTAGAATTGGTTTGGGTTGTGTCTTAATGCAGAATAGCAAAGTTTTAGCTTATGCCTCCAGACAGTTGAAGGTCCATGAGAAGAACTACCCAACCCATGACTTAGAGCTAGCTGCTGTAGTATTTACTTTGAAGATATGGCGTCATTACTTATATGGTGTGCATGTCGACATATTCACTGATCACAAGAGCCTTCAATATGTGCTTACTTAGAAAGAGCTTAATCTCAGACAGAGGAGGTGGTTAGAGTTACTCAAGGATTAAGACCTGAGCATTCTTTACCACCCAGGTAAGGCTAATGTTGTTGCTGATTCTTTGAGCAGGTTGTCTATGGGTAGCACCGCCCATTTTGAAGAAGGAAGGAGAGAGTTAGCAAAAGATGTGCACAGACTAGCATGCTTGGGAGTCAGATTTACAGATTCCGCAGAAGGAGGAATAGCGGTGACGAGCAGGGCCGAGTCATCATTAATGTCAGAAGTGAAAAAAAAGCAAGATCAAGATCCCATTTTGCTTGAGTTGAAGGCAAATGTTCAGAAGCAAAGAGTATTAGCTTTTGAACAAGGGGGAGATGGTGTATTAAGATATCAAGGTAGAATGTGTGTACCTATGGTAGATGGACTCCAAGAGAAGATTATGGAGGAAGCTCATAGCTCCAGATATTCCGTTCATCCAGGTTCCACTAAGATGTATCGTGATTTGCGTGAAGTTTATTGGTGGAATGGCATGAAGAAGGGCATTGCTGAGTTTGTTGCTAAGTGTCCATATTGCCAACAAGTGAAAGTTGAACACCAAAGGCCCGGTGGTTTGGCTCAGAGGATAGAACTTCAAGAGTGGAAGTGGGAGATGATCAATATGAATTTCATCATAGGGTTGCCGAGGTCTCGCAACAGCATGATTCTATTTGGGTAATTGTCGACAGAATGACAAAGTCAGCTCATTTTCTAACAGTAAAGACTACCAATACAGTAGAAGATTATGCCAAGTTGTATGTTCAAGAGATAGTGAGACTTCATGGAGTCCCAATCTCCATTATTTCAGATAGAGGTGCACAGTTTACTGCACAGTTCTGGAAATCTTTTCAGAAAGGCTTGGGTTCGACAGTGAACTTAAGTACTGCCTTTCACCCTCAGACTGATGGGCAAGCAGAGCGCACTATTCAGACCTTAGAGGATATGTTGAGGGCTTGCGTAATCGATTTCAAAGGGAGTTGGGATGATCACCTACCTCTCATTGAGTTTGCCTACAACAACAGTTATCACTCTAGCATCCAGATGGCTCCATATGAAGCTCTTTATGGGAGAAGATGTAGATCTCCTATTGGATGGTTTGAAGTTGGTGAAGCACAGTTTATAGGACCAGATTTAGTTCACCAAGCTATGGAGAAAGTGAAAGTGATTCAAGAGAGGTTGAAAACGGCATAGAGTCGTCAGAAATCCTACACCGATTTTAGGAGAAGGGCGCTAGAGTTTGAAGTAGATGATTGGGTATATTTGAAGGTTTCACCCATGAAAGGTGTTATGAGGTTTGGTAAGAAGGGGAAACTTAGTCCCCGGTATATTGGACCTTACCGCATAGCCAAGAGGATTGGCAATGTTTCTTATGAGTTGGAGTTACCACAGGAACTAGCAGCAGTTCATCCGGTGTTTCACATCTCTATGTTGAAAAAGTGCATAGGCGATCCTTCATTGATCCTACCGGTTGAAAGTATAAGGATCAAGGATAACTTATCTTATGAGGAGATTCCTGTTCAAATTTTAGATCGGCAACTTTGTAGGTTGAGAACAAAAGATGTAGCCTCAGTAAAGGTCTTATGGAGGAACCAATTTGTTGAGGGAGCTACTTGGGAAGCCGAAGAGGACATGAAGATGAGATATCCATATCTCTTTGAATCCGGAGGAAATGCGGATTAAGGTATTAATTTCCTTCTTAGTGCTCTTTAAATTATAATGAGCATGTCGTTATTGTTGTTGCGTTTGCATGGTTGTTTGTTAGGTGTTGAGTTGATTTACACCCTTAGCTTTGTAAGAGTAACCTCATTCGAGGACGAATGTTCCCAAGGGGGAGATATTGTAACATCTGATAATTTGAAGTGGCTTTGAAGGAGCTTGAAATTTGGAAATAGTCATTTTTGGAAAAATTTAAAAATCTGGAAAGTTGGCTAAGTGTGGAAATCAGTGAGTTTTTGGCCAACTTTGAGCAGTCATAACTCCTAGCTCAGGATGATCCAGAAGTAGTTCCAATTATGTTTGGAAATCCCTATGAACGATCTTTCCAACGCCACTGAGTTTACTCGATTCTGAGTTCGTATGAGGGAGTTATGCCCTTTAGAAGTTGGGCAGTTGGAAGGGAAATCCGTCTGGAAATTTAAGGGCATTTTGGTCTTTTCACAAAAAAAATTTCTTCTGAGACTACATTGTTGTATTAGGCTGATCTTTAGATCATTTTGTCCCATTTTTGAAAGAGAAAGAGTTAGGGTTCTTGAGAGTGAAGAAGAGAAGAAAGAGGAGATCAACAAGATTAGTCAAGATCATTGTGGATGTTCGTCGGGGGCGATCCCTATCAAGGTATGTGAGTTTTTGTGTGGGTTGATACTTAACCTCACACACACCAAACTTATTCTATGATTTGAGAAAAGATTGGAATTAGTTGTTGAAGTTGTTAGTTGTTGTTGATGTTGTTGGTGTTGTTGTTGAAGTTATTGTTCGTTGTGAGACATGATTGGGTTGTGTATTTAAGTTGAAACCTATTGTATGTTGAGGGAATTATGATTCTAAAAGTTTTGACCCTTTTGAAGTTGATTCACCATCAATTCTCAGCAAATTTTGGCTATCGTTCCCCATTTACGGGCGTGACCTACGGACCGTAGATCGATTGACGGTCTGTACTGGTCAACCGTCAATCGGGACAGAAGTTGGGTTTTTGGGGCATTGATCTACGGGCACGATCTATGGTCCGTAACCTGACCTACGGACCGTAAGTCCGGACCGTAGGTCAACACTTGGTCATTTTTTTAAAAATGAATTCTGGGGAAGTTTCTGTCGCGATCTACGGACCTGCAGGACGGACCGTAAGTCCATCTAAGGTCCGTCGATGGCGTCCGTAAGTGCCATCTGTGTCACCAGAAATCTGAAGTCTCAGCCAAGTTTCCCCATTTCTTTTCTCACTTTCTCATGCATGTTCCAAAGTATTATAACTATGTTTTACAGTTGATTCCGACACTCCAAAGTACGTCTAAGCGTTCAAGAATCCCTCTATAACATGTGATCGAACACCTTGAATTCATAATTCCGACTCAAGGAGAGATAGTTCCAAGTCAAGTGAAGTTAGAAGTCGAGTAAGAGCCTCAGTTTCAAGTTAAGTCATGAGTTTAAAGTTGAGTTCGTTTCTCAAAGTTATTAGGGAACTATGTATTCCCAAAGAAGTTTTAAAGAAATGTCTTTACATTTGAATAAGGTTGGAAACTGAGATTTCCAAAGGGGCCTTCGGGCTAGTTTTTGAGTAATTATCTCATATCAGCAGGAATAAATATGTTTTAAAAACATAAGAGCCAGTACATTTTTGGAAGTAGTATCGAGCACCGAATTGGGGGAGCGTTCAAAGAACCCACAGCCCCCATAGAACCATGTTAGCCACCATGGGTAGAAAAGGATCATACTTTTTAGATGAATCCTTTTCATATTAGACTAGTGGATCCATTAGGCAGTTCAGGTCTTATACCTTTGGCCGGGTATAAGATGCTCTGGCAGCGTGAGGTCGATCGCTGTATCATCACTATAGCTCTTATGTGATGGTTGTCGGTTAGAGAAGCTCCCACAACAGTTATTGTATTTTCATATGCAGAGATTATTGTATTTTTTATATACATCAGTTCATTGTATTTCTATATACTTTTCAGGCTTATTGTATCTTTGTATACACACAGAGTTTATAGCATGTTTTAAACAGTCTTTCTTTATATCGCACTTGTTTTAAATTGCCTTATATTGAAAGCAGTCAGTCAGGTTGAGTTGAGTTGAGCTAGGTAAGCTATTCAGTTTCTTCCAGATTTCCTTCTAGCCTTTGTTGTTTAGTTTTCCAATTAGCATACTCGTACATTCCATGTACTGATGCTAGTTGGCCTGCATCGTTAGATGATGCAGATTCAGGAACCCCGGATCAGCATCCTGCACGTCGTTGATCCAGCTGAGCACTCTAGAGTCAGTGGTGAGCCTCCTTGCTTTCCGGAGGACTCAATTATTTTGTGTTCTTAGTTTTTTTGTTTTATTAGGGTGTTGCGGGGTCTGTCCTAACATCCATCTCAGTATTTTAGAGGCTTCATAGACAGACAGTCAGCCAGCTAATTTTGAGTCTCTTGTCTATGTATATATGTAAATACTCTATTTTCAGACCCGAGGTGCCTTTATGGCCAGATTTGTATCAGTTAAGTTGTTTTATGATCTTGTTTTGCATGAAGTTATTCAGTTGAGTTAGGTTTCCGCTGAGTTAAGAAAGTCAGGCTAAGGGTTCGCTTGGGGCCAGAAATGGTCTCCGGGTGCCGGTCCCGCCCAGGGTGTAGGCTCGAGGCGTGACACAATTAGGGCTTTGAGAGTAAAACTAATACAATGTGATCTTGTCTATATTGTTGAAAGTCTATTTCTCACTTACACACTTAGGCATAAAGGTGCTAGGATATCCAAGGTTCTCTCACATAGAATGATTCTAGGTTGGCTTATTAACCTAAAATAAATCAAATCTTGTTAGTCTAGAATAGCTTGAAGTTGTGACATATCTTCCCTTCATGTATTGCTTGGCTTAGTAGTATAAGACCAAGATTGATAGCTTAGGATTGAAGATCTATACTCTCCTAAGGGATAACTTGATTTGGCATTGAAAAATTTATTTCATGGTATCATGAGTTAGGAGTAGTAATGGTAGCTTAGGATTGAGGATTTATACTCTCCTATGGATAACTTGAACTAGCTTGTAACATGCTTTCATGATATCTTGATTTTGTTAGGCCAATACAATTTCATGGTAGATTTAGGATAAAGGACATATACTCTCCTAATGGTAGCTTAGGATTGAGATTCATACTCTCCTAAGGATAGCTTACATTAGCATCTTTGTGTGCTTGAAAGGGTAGCTTGACTATCCATTGTAAGATGAATTTAAAGGATAGCTTAGGATAGAGGAATTATACTCTCCTAAGGGTAGCTTAGGATTGAGGATCCATACTCTCGTAAGGGTAGCTTGACTTTGCATTTCAAGGGTAGCTTCAGACAGTTAGTCATGATAACTTGGGATTGATGACTCATAATCTCCTAAGGATAGCTTACAATTGAGAATCATACTCTCCTAAGGATAGCTTGATTTTGTATCATAGTATACTTGCAAGGGTAGCATGACTTATTTGGTCTAGGACTATTTCATGGTATCTAGGAGAGGACACTTGTACCTTTCCTAGAGTAGATTGGACTTGCTTGTTAGTGTGTCTTCCAAGGTAGTTAGCTTAGCCTTATATATCTATGGTAGTAAGATGATAGCATTGTCTATCCTATAAGGTGGTTATTCGTTGGTAGCCTTGACTTGATAAATAGAGTTCATTTATAGGTTGTGACCTGCCTAGTACTAAATAGAGAAGTACCTTAAATGAATAGACGCAAATAGTGAAGAAGGACTATTGAAATGACCCAAAAGGTTCTTAAAATGTGCTCCGGAAGTTACCGAAAACTTGTTTAGCTATATCAAAAAAAATCCGTTTCATTTTTCGAAAATCAACTTCATATTCTTGTTTAGGGGGTCAAATTGAGTGGGAAATGGGTCTAACCCAAATTTTAGAGCAACCGTATCAAAATCCGAAATTTCCAAGTGAAGCCTTTTTCGAGGGTCTATTTTGGAGGGTCATATCTCCTAGCACACAAATAATTGGGTGGCCCATAACATATCCATGGAAAGCCCTTTGAGTTAGCTACCTAACGCACTTCGTTTCACCTCATTCGAAGTTCGGACGAAGAAGTTATGCCCATTTTCGTAAAATCTGTCCGGCAGGAAATGCAATTTCCAGTGAGCGTTTTTACTGTTCATCCACCTCATTTTTTTTTATAAGTGTTGGACCATTTTTCCAAAGGGCATATGTTATTTCCTATATACCATTAGTTCAATTCCCATCTCTAAAACATTTCCCAAAACACCTCTCCCATACTTAGACACATTTTCTCTCAAGTTCTCTCAAGAACCCTAATCCAAAACCTTCCTCAAGGTTGAAGAGACTCTTGCTCCAAGTTCCAAGCTTCCATTGAAGACACTCTCAAGACTTTCATAAGAACTCAAGGTATGTGGTGTTGAACTCATGGGTCCTTCCACCCATAGTGCCTAGACTCTATTCTACTCAATAATTCATTGTTTAAGTTAAGATTCATAAATTAGTCTTGTTCTTTGAAATAATTTCCTGCACATTGAATTTTAAACATGAAAAGTAATTGTTTTGAGCATGTTGTGACTCTAGAACTTGAATCTAAATTTGGAATGGATGTGGAGATTTTCATGTGGTATTGTGGGTGATAAAAGGTGTTGTAGTAGGTTGTTCACTGGTTTGGCTGCATAATTACTACCCTATTTTCCATGCTCTTTGATTCCATTACATGCCTTCAAGGTGTTTGACAAAATGTCCAACTATGGAGAATTGATGAATCGATGCTTTAAAGCTTGAGTTATGAGATGTATGGCAATCCAGAGATGTGTTGATGACAAACTAAGCTTGTGTATATGTTCATTCCATACGTGAGATTGCATTAGAGCCTAATGGGAATTTCCTATATAAAGTGTTGCATGACCATGCCCGGTCCGGGGGAAAAGAACCGGACAACCATGTGAGAGGTTTATATCTCACCACCTAGGATGCTTGGGGTGTGACCAACATCAACCATGTGAGAGGTTTATATCTCACCACCTAGGATGCTTGGGGTGTGACCAACATCAACCATGTGAGAGGTTTATATCTCACCACCTAGGATGCTTGGGGTGTGACCAACATCAACCATGTGAGGGGTTTATACCTTGCCACCAGGGTGTCCGGGTGTGAACGGCATCCCCCATCCTAAGTTGGGGTTATAGATTGGTTGGATCATGCATACACATATGATATCTACTATTAGTATAGATTTACTTAAACATGTTTTGACTTCACTTTGATCATGCATCCTCATATTGTTATTCATAATGCCTATGAAACTATTTCTTGTATTTCGATTGTGTCCTTGTCTATTGTTGTGTTGCACCCCGCATACTTAGTACATTCCAAGTACTAACGCATATTTTGCCTACATGATGTCACCATGTAGGGACCGGAGCTACTCTTGATCCTTCTCTCCATTCACGTGGCTAGTACGGTGCTTATCCGAGTTTGTTGGTGAGTCCTCAATGATTCGAGGGCTATGTTATGTTTCCTACTCCTATGTTTTGAGACTTTAGCTTGCAATTGTATTCTGACTATGAGGGGAGCCGGTAGTATGTCATGGCCCCCGTCCTATCTATGTATGTAGAGGTGTGCGTTGGACAAGTATTTTGTAAATGAGCTTGACTCTTGTTCTATGATGTCATTTTGAAATGGTTTGCCCTTAGTCCCTATTTCCCGCTAATTAATGTTGATTGTACTTCCGCGATCGATGAAGTGTGATGACAAGTTTGAGAGGCTTGTTTGGGGTTCCTTCGGGTTCCTCATTCGCCATATCACGTCTAGGCCCTAGGCTTGGGTCGTGACAACTATTCCCTAATTAGTGAGCATTCATGATAGTCTAAAGAAGTACTTAGTGTGGATAGTAGTATGGGATGACATCCATACATGGAACAAGTATGTCTTGAGACTAGTTGTGAAGGGTTCTCTTATGTAGTGTAGCTTAGCTTGGGTTGTTGCCATACTTCCCTTCCAAGATATGATTGACTATAGGTGATAGCTCCCTTGTCTATATGAAGTAAGCCAATAGTAAGAACAAAGGAGGGTGAATATGAATAAGATGACTTCGAGGTTATGCTTAGTGTGAAGGATAGTATGGGATTCCTTTCATGCATTGCACAAGTGTGCCTTGAGGTTACTTAGAAGTATCGTGCCCTTACAGTAAGAAAAGCTTAAGAGTTGACCATATATATATACTATGATTAAGATGACCAAAAAGGGATACTTGGCTTAGGTGGTATTATGGGATGCTATTAATGCTTTGCACATGTATGCGTTTGAGATTCCTTGAGAATGGTTCTATTATGGTATATATGAGTAAGAGTCAATTATTCTTATTATGATTATGACTTATCTCCTATTCTCATTAACTATGTCTTATGTTTACTTATGATTATATGTTGCTTATGTTGGAGATTATGCTATGACTATGTTATTATATCTTATGCTTATGTCTTATGTTGACTAACCATTTGAGATGATCTTATAATGTTGTGCTAGCTATCATACTTGGTAAATTTTGTATTACACATACTTTTCCTACATTATAATCAAATGTAAGGTTTTGGAGATTGAGTTTCATTGGAGACTAGGTTTCTAAGGAGCAAGAAAAGTTGAAGATTTGGTGAGTCCTCATAGCTTCAAGGACAAACCCATTATTTCCTTTATGTATTTTATTTATGATTAGACACAATTGTATGGGATATGTCCAAAGAGTTTAATCGAAAGGGTATTATATGCTTTGAGACAAAGTATAGAAAGGCTTCTGCTTGATATTAGGAAAATAAGTTTGATTGAAAAAGTTTTACATTTTCCATACTTTTCTATTATCTTATGTCATGATTATGCTAAGGGCTTGTATGAGACCCCTTCGGGGTCAAGTACGCGATGTTACGTCTAGGGTTACCCTAGGGTCATGACACGTAGGTCAGCCTATAAGTGGACACCATGGAGAACTGCCTAAAGCAGTAACCACGCTTGACCCACGCCCAGTAGATGGTTACACGTCCAGTGGTTGTGAGAACTGTAGGTGGCAAAGAATTCTCTGACCACGAAACACCATCAACCAGGAGGGACCGTAGGTCCATCCACGGTCTGTCATCATGGTCTTGTGGGTCAGGCTTGATCGGTTAATTAAGGGGTAAAAGGTCCTTTCAAGATTTAATTAGAATTAAGTGGTGTCATTTTAGCCTAACCTAGACCACCTATATAAGTATTTTAGACCCCTAATCTAGGTCATTAAAGCCATTCTCTAAACTCACCAAAAGAATTGGGTTCCTCTCTCAAATAATTCTCTCTCTAGAAAGTCGAAGAAGAAGAAGAGGGTTCAAGCTAGGTCAAGTCAAGTCTCCATTCTTCCAAGCTTGGTAGGCTTTGTAATCAAGGTATGATGGTTTATACATCCATGGATTCCTTTCATCAATGGAGCCCCATGTTATCCCAAATTTAGAAGAAGAATTATGTATGTCAAATAAGGGTTTCTTTTAATGTTATGGGTTATTATCCAATTGAGCGGATTCTGGTTGTTTATGATTATTTATGATGGAATTGCATGTTTTTAGTATGATTGTAGAGTTATCCATGCTTAACCTATAATTCTAAGATTAATTTGATCTGGATGGGTTTTATTCCATGAAAAGGGAAATTGAGGATTTAGAAGTAATCTTCTAGGATTGATGATATAGATTAATTTACTAAAATCAAACTATATATGATGACCTATGGCTTGTAGTTTCTGAGGATAAAGTTTTCTTGAGATCAAGGCATATATGATGAGTTATGATGATTAGGGGTTTTAGAGTAAAGCTTGCATGATGAAGTATGTCTAGTAGGGCTTTGACTGTAAAACTTATATGTTGAATTATGTCTAGTAGGGCTTGAGAGTAAAGCTAATATGATGAGTTATGTCTAGTAAGGCTTTGAGATAAAAGCTATATGATGATTGTTGAATTGCGGATAGAATTGTTGTGGAAGGTTTACCCACATGCCTACTATATTAATGTATATATGTATAATGTGAAAGGTCTTCTCACATTGAATGATTCTAGGTTGAAAGGCTTGCTCACCTAAAATGAATACAAAGCATGTATGAACTATGATATCTTAAAGTAGTGATATGAAATCCCTTCATGAATAGCTTGACTTGGTAAGACAAGACCAATCATGGTAGATTGAGATAGTAGAACTCATGTATAGACTTGAATTGAGCAATAGCACCCTTCAAATTGTTAGCTTGATCTAGCATGAGAGGATGCTTGCATGATAGCTTTATTTGGTGAGGCCACATCATTTCATGATAGCTTGGATTGAGCTATAGTACCCTTCCTTGAGTATCTTGTACTTGCATGAGAGTATGCTTTCCATGATAGCTTGGTCTAGCATAATAAGTTGATATTCCTTGGTATCCTTGAATTGTTGAATTGTAAACATTCATGAGTCATTATATGTCTTGAACTAGTAAAATAGTACTCTTCCATAAATATTATGAATATGAGGAACTTATCCCTAATCAAGGTAGCATAGTTATGATGAAACAAGATTACCCCAAGGAGTATTATAAATATGTTTCTAGATGAGTTTAATTGTATGATAATATCTTAGCTTTGAATGTTATTTGAGTTGCTTTCCTTGACATGTATGATTAGAGGTGGATCACATAAGTATTGAGCAAGAACAAGTTGAGGTTACTTCAAAAGTGTTCCTCTTATGATATGATGACTTATGTGCATTGAATATGCTTATGAATTATGTTGTTGTCTCTTATGATTATGGTATATGTCTTTTGTTGAGTAATTCTTATGTTATGCTTACGTTGATTATTTTCGCTAGCCATCATATTTACTACATTTTTGTACTAATGCATACCCTTGCCTACATTCTTATGAAATGTAGGATCCGTCGATATTGACTTCCATCTTCGTGGCTACGATCTTAGTAGAGCAGGCAAGTGAAGATTTGGTTAGTCCGCATAGCATCGAGGATTAGATCATCTTTCCTTTATGTCTTTCATTTTATCTTTAGAACTTTTGTATGGATTGTGTCCCTAAGACATTCAAGTATTAATTTGTTTGAGACAAGTGTTAAAGACTTCCGCTTCGTTTTATGAAACTTGGATATTAATGAAAATGTTTTAATTTCCGCACCATTTTCTATTTTCTCATGTTATGATATGCTAAGGGGCTTGTATGAGACTTCTCCGAGTCTTGTACGCCTTGTTACATCTAGGGGGTACCCCTGAGTCATGACATTAGTCTACTTATCCATGCGATATGACGCACTTGATCAATGTTATTTAAGTTCTGTTGTTCATTTTCATATATGTCTACGTGCCATATAGTCCACTTGCGTACATATTATCTATTTCGTAGATATAGTACTCATGCATCATGTGCTCATCTAGTCTATTTCCTAATGCCTTATAGATCATTCTTTCACACACTACTGTATAGTTCATATGCGGATGTACACCACATATTTCTATTGCTTAATGCATGTATATTATGCACTCTCTATTGTGCTAGTCTGGCTATGTGTCATACCTAATCTGACTTATTTATCGGTATACTATGCCCCTCTGTGCTTATTGACTTGAGTTTTGAACATTTTGGAAAAATGTTTACTTGTATCATTATGTAGTGAAGATTTAGACTAGAAAAGGTTGGGCGTACATGTAAATTTTATCACAACCATAGATAAATAACTTAGCAGAATGTCTGATCTGAAGGTGTGACATAAAACTTTAGAGTTTATATTAACAGTTATGCATTCTTATAGGACTCACCTACGAAAAGTGTCATAAGATAAAAGAGAAGGAAAATTATAAAGCCCAATAGGTTAGGCCTATGATTTTATGTGTCTGTTCTATATAATAAAATTTGGGAGATAATATAGTTATTCTATATTGTAAGGTCCGGAAGCTAAGAACAAAAGGTGTAACCTTCATTGAAGTATTGTAGAAGGACTAGAATATAACATAAGATATATGGAAATAGATGATGGTAGAGATCCTAAGTACCCCTTCTTATTCTAAACATCAACATAAGGATCTGAGATCATGTGCTCCCCTTATTTGATCATAAGTCCTACTAGAATTTGTTGTCCTTTGCATGTCATTTGTTTAGGTATATTAAATTCCTTCTTTGTTTGAGTTCTAGTTGTGCATCTTCAATGAATTACATGGTCAAGAAAGGAGTATATTTTTTCATAATCTTATTTCATGAACCATATCTATTGGGATGTCATTTGAGACTTGTCTATATGTGTTTTAGGTTAGTCTATAAATTTTGGATAGTCCTATTTACAAAGGAAACTCTCGCAAATCTCCAAATGAAATTCCAAGGCTAACAAAACAATTAGCTGCACCTATCATTCGAAGATGAATGATCATAAGGGGGGAGGATGTAACACCCCATATTCTAGATGTACTAGTTCTATTTATATGACGCTTATAAATTGCTTTGTAGTATAGTTATGGACTCGGTTTCCTATTCGACTACTGACAATTGAATAAATTTAAAGTGAATTGTACGAAGATTTTAATGCGATCCAATTAAGTTGACATCGATGGAAGTATTTAAATTTGAGATCATAAAGAGGTATTTGAGGCTAAAGTTTAAATGACATAGTGTATATATGTTTTAAGTTAACTTAAAGGTATTAAGGTCTAGAAATTGAATAAAATATTGAGGTTCTTACTTGACTTAACTAACCTAGTAGGTGACAAGTAGGTGCATTGGGAAATGGAATAAAATATTTAGGTGCTTGGTTGACTTAACAAATCTAGTAGGTGCATCACCTACTTTGACTTATTAACCAGCCCAAAGGACTAAGTAGGTGCATCACCTACGAACACTCTTTTGACAATGTTATTGGGCAAAGTACACTACCACCTATTTGCATTAATCTGGCCCAAATTGAGTAGAAGAATAAGGGGAAAATGGACAACCAAGGCCCAATATTCTTAAGTACAGAAAGGCCCAAGTGAAAAGTCCAAAATAAGTGAGAAAGTCGGCCAAAGTAGGCCCTCTAAAAAGGGATTGATATCAGCTTTTTCCAACTATTTTTTACTTTGACAAAATTCTGTTTTCTTGAGCTTTCTCTCTTCTCTCTCTCTTAGCTTCATACAGAATCCATAAACACCATTAGAGTTCTTGAATATTAGGTAGTTCAAGATATTGGAAGGTATAAGTTAAGACAAGTTGAGGAGGACAACATTTACCTTGAAGAATCCAAGTCTTAGAAAGTGGTAGTTCAATCCACCAAGGTAAGCTACTGCAATTTTCTCCCTCATGTGCTTGCGTAAATTATTTCATATGTGTTAGTGAGTTGGAAATTGTTTCTTTTACATGGTGCATTATTGGGGAGGTTGTTCTGGTGGCTAGTGCATGTTGGAACAACAATGGAAAGGAGTCCCCTTTAAATTCAATTATGAGCTCATTTTAAAAGTAATGTAAGCCATGATTCATATTGCTTCTGTTACATTATTATGTTTAAGGATTGTTTTATGTATGTTATGATACGGGATGTGACTGAGTGTGGTGAAATGGTGTAGACGTTAAAGGACTTCATTATTGGAGCGAGTTTTGGGGAGGACCTCATACGAAGGTTGTATATTATATAGACGTGATTAAAGGGAAGGGAAAAAACATTGGCTAGATAAATTGCATGCTTATTGCTTGGTTACTATTTTTGTGAGATTAATTATATCAAATTGGTTGATTAGCTACTAATACTACTCTTACAACCTATTTTATTGTATTTTAGTAATCTGAAGAGAAGGACTTAAAGTCATACTTTTTGAATTGTATAGCAAGGTATGTAAGGCTATTCAATTCCATATTCCTTCGCATGAAATCTGATATTTGCCATTCATATCAATGAAGTGAATTTCCTAATAAAGGAAACATAGTGCATATCATCTTCAATATAGATAACAATATTTTCCCCTCTCCTTAGCGTGTCAAATTACTTCATAATATGTTTATTACTCTACATTTGTGTAAATATCCTCCTCCTATGTGCTAGTATAGAAATGGTATTTGCAAAAGTAAGCTTGGTGAATTCTCCTCTTAGTCAATAGAAGTCAATTGTCTCATTTAAGCTCATAGTAATGCATTGATGTTACATAGCGCCTTATGTCATTTTCACTACCTAAGTTATTATTCTCATGTATTCTAATACTTGTTCGTGGTTCAACTGCTCAATACAGATTATGACCACTAAAACAACAATCTCAAAGATAAAACAAACTAAGTGAAGCAATCGTATAAATGGGTGGAAGCTTAGGGGTGAAAGCCTAGCATGGGTCGATCGCAATTGGTATATAAGGGTGACAACTTAGGTCGAAACCCTAGCATGGGCCGATCCTAATTTGTGTAATTTTGAGGACAACATCTTAAAATTTCTAGCATGGGTCATCCTTTTCTACCACTGATCAGTTGGTCATTTGTATCACATGCCTTACAAATATTATTTACAGAAAACAAAAGAAAAGAATGTAACATGCACGATTCCACAAGTATAACCAACGGTGGTCTCTAATCCTTATCTATTTTTATTTGGTTTCACTAGAGCTCTCATTTTATATATGGTTGTATTATGCATTACATATTAAGTACATTTATTCATACTGTAGTCCCTTATTGGGGATGTTGGATTTCATAATGCAGGCACAAGTACTGAACTAGTAGATCTCCCGAATAGAAGCACATGATATTCAATGGTTGTTGATGAGCTCCAGGTTGATTTGGGGCTTGGCTGAGTCATCACTATGCTTATTTTGATAGTTGTACAACCATGGATTCCAATAGGGGATTTGCAGACATTGTAAAGATATCATTTGTATTCACAGTTTTACTTGTCACATGTATTGGTTCAGCTAGTCGACATATGTTGTATATGTAGCTTCTCATTAGTAAATCTATCTAGATAGTAGTTCACTTTATCATTATAGGTCACTTGTAAAGCATGTGTTCATACGGTACTTGTTCGGCTCACCTAAGTTTGGGGTGTGACAATGCAAAAACGGCCATACTAAACATCAGGCACCAAAATATCTCAACAAATCTTCGGGAATGGTTCAAAACCCTATACATGCAAATGAGATATTCCAACAACTCACATTTGACACTCCAAACTCAATGGAGAAGTCAAAATTTCCTTACAAGGTCGTCTTGATAGAATTTGGGTCCCACACCGAATTCAATTTTAAGTCAAATTCCACAATGGCGCTCAAGATCAGCCTGGAAGTCTTGATATCCAAACAAAGGGTCGTTTTAAACCAAACTCAATATTTCGAAGTTAACAGTGCTAATGGAATTCTCATTCAACCTAATTTACTAAAAATATTGACTAAAGTCAATCTTAGGCCTTAACTTGAAAGTTAAAACGTCTAATTGCACAGACTCACACTGAAAGCCTTGGGAGTCATGCCGACCATACTACTAGCCTAAAATGACCCTTCTTGAGCTAATAGGATTGTTAGAATTAAATTCTTATATCATCTTCAAAAAGATTGATCAAAACTGCCATTCAAGAATCAAAAGCTCCAAAACACTAAATCTCACATAAAAACTAAACAAATGACCAGATGACCAACCTGTCTGTCCCAAAAGCAAAAAATGATTTTGGGTCGCTTCAGGAAAGCTTTAATAAAAAACATGAGGCATAAATACAGAAATGTTCTGGTAGTCATTATAACATCCAATACTAAAAAGGACTTCAATCCACGAAAGTAAGAGTCAAGAAGTACCTGAAGGCTCAAACAAGCCATGAAACTACTATGTAACATCCTGTATCGGAAAAGAGACTGAACCAACAGATTTCTAGAAGTTGTTGGTGCAACCAACGGACCTAGGGTGACCCACGATCCATCCTGGTGGTCCATGGATGGCCACCTACAACCCTCCTAAA
This sequence comes from Solanum stenotomum, assembly GCF_019186545.1. Lineage (NCBI taxonomy): Eukaryota > Viridiplantae > Streptophyta > Magnoliopsida > Solanales > Solanaceae > Solanum > Solanum stenotomum. The sequence continues at coordinate 46,155,302 of NC_064284.1, forward strand.
AATCAGCCCAAAAGGTTTCTCCGTTAATTTCTTCACCAGGTATGTGGGATTTCACTAGTAGGTTCCTTTCATCCACTAGGTCCCTAGAATCCAGTCAGATTCTTGGTTCTCTCTATCATGTTTAGATCTAGGGTATCTTGAACCTTGGAGAATTGTTGTGAATTATATGTTATAGTATTCCTGATCAGATTATCACGTATTCATGAAATTGTTTGGTTCTTTGCGTGAATTGAAACCCTAGTTGTGTAGATTCTTTTAGTTCATGAATTACACTTACTAGTTCATTGTTAGTTTTTAAATGTTGGATTCTTAGATTTGCATGTCAGAAAATTGAGCTATCTAGTATTTCAGTTTTGTTGTGTCATACGTATTCCAGTTGGGAGTTGTCTTAGACCGAGTTGGACTATGGTTCAGCATACCATCATAGTCCCAAAACGACGTGCCCTCATAGGTTTATTAGTCCCCTCTGTTGGGCATCAACTTTAGTGATCCCGCTATTCATGCTTGTATACCCCTAACAAGGTATATTGGGTCCTATCGATCGGGCATATACATCGAACATCCTTGCCTTTATACCCCTGGCAAGGTATATTGGGTCCTCTCGATTGGGCGTATACATCGAACTCCACATTTAGTTCACGTAGTTTTATATCATTTACTAGTAGTTCCCATAGTCAGATTCGAGTGCATTGAACGTGGTATCAGTTAAAAATCCGTATTCATTCTCAATATGTTATAAACTTGGTCATTTCCTTTAGTTAGTTCAAGTTCAGTATTCTCAATATAGTATAATGCTTATCTCTTACATTGCTCAGATATATTTTTTGGGTTCACTTATGTTTATTGTTAATCTATAGTTTATCCTGCATGCTCAGTACTTTTGAAGTACTGATGCATACTTTACGCTACATACTCTTGTGATGTAGGTTGAGGTTCTCAGCTTCCAGATCACGCATAAATCGGTTCCTGATCTTCAGCTCAGCAACATCAATGGTTAGTCCTCATTCTCCTAGGATGACATAAATGTTTTCTTGTCTTTTAGTCTTAGTTTCACTTTTTTTGTCCCAACACATCTAGTCAGTTAGAGTCTTTTTCAGACATAGTTAGATTTAATTGTAGCATTTGAGTTTTATTTCAATATATTAAATTATAGTTGTGTATATTCTTTTACTTCATGAATTACACTTGCTAGGTCAGTTTAAACAAATATACATGCTCCAATTAAGAATGTTTTATTATTAGTATTCAAATGTTGCATTCTCAGATTTGCATGTCAGAACATCGAGCTATCTAGTATTTTAGTTTGGTTGTGTAATACGCATACCAGTTGGGAGTAGGCTTAGACCGAGTTGGACTAGTGTTCAGCTTACCCTGATAGTCCCATTACTACGTGCCCGCATAGGTTTATCAATCCTCTCTATTGGGTATCATCTTTAGTGATCACGCCATTCATGCCTTTATACCCCAGGCAATGTATATTAGGTTCTATGATAGGTCATATATATCGAACAATAGTGTCTTTATACCCCTGACAATGTATATTGGGTCCTCTCGATGGGCCGTATACATCGGACTCCATGTTTAACTAATGTGGTTTTATGTTAGTTAATAGTAGTTCCCACTATCATATTCCAGTGCATTGACCAGGTTATCAGTTACAGATCAGTATTCAGTCTCAACAGTTTATAAACTTGGTCATTGCATTCAGTTAGTTCACGTTTAGTATTCTCAGTATAGTATCATCCTTATCTCTTATCATTGCTCATATATATGTTTTGGGTTTAGTTATGTTTATTGTTCAACTTTATTCTACCATGCATGCTCGGTACCTTTCAAGTACTGACGCATACTCTAAGCTACATATTATCGTGATGTAGGTTCAAGTTCTTAGTTTCCAGATCATGCATAGATCGGTTCCCGATCTTCAGCTCAGCAACATCAGTGGCGATTCCTCATTCTCTGAGGACAACAAACATGTTTCCTTTGCTTTTAGTCTTAGTTTCAATTTTTGTTACATTTAGCTGGGGCATGTCCTAACACTTCTAGTCAGTTAGAGACTTATTTCAGACACAGTTAGATTCAATTTTAGCATTTCAGTTTTATTTCAGTATCTTAAACTCTTTTCAGTTTTATGTATGTTCAAACTTAGAATGGGTATTCCCCATCATTTAAGATTATCTTGTGATTAATCTTCCACATAGTATTTCCTTAATTCAGTTTATTTAGTATGCTAATGATATGCCAGCAGGGTTAGCTTGGGGTCACTCGTGATCCTAGGTCCCATGTCTGCGACCTGGGGGTAGCTTCGGGGCATGACATACTCCCTCATGTCATGCTCGGTCTCCCATGTAGCCTCCTCAACTAGGCGATTCCGCCAATGTACCTTAACAACAAGAATGGATTTCGAACGTAACCACCGCATATCCCTGGCGAAAATGGAAACTATCTCATCCACAAATGTTAAAAGGTCAGTTAACTATACTACATCATACTAAAACACATGAGACTCATTCGAAACATACTAGTGCAGAATAAAAACATGAAATACTGGGTGGACAGTTGAGAACATCAGAGGTAGAGCTATCTCATAAAAAGCCTCCCTAACAGTTTGAAGGATATCTAAAGGTCCAATAGTCTTGGGGCTAGGATTAACCTGCCTCCCAAATCTTATCTTTCCCTTCATGAGTGACACATACAGGAAACATATATTACCACCTGAGAACCACAATGGACGCCACATACAATTAGCGTAACTCCTTTACGCACTTTGATCTGCACGATGTCTATCCTGAATCACCCTCACTTGGTCCAAAGATTCCTACATTGTCACGACCCAAGCCTAGGGCCTAGACGTGACATGGGGAATGAGGAACCCGAAGGAACCCCAAACAAGCCTCTCAAACTTGTCATCACACTTCATTAGTCGCGGAAGTACAATCAACATTAATTAATGGGAAATAGGGACTAAGGGCAAACCATTTCAAAAAGACATCATAGAACAAGAGTCAAGCTCATTTACAAAATACTTGTCCAACGCACACCTCTACATACATAGATAGGACGGGG
>NC_064284.1:46159073-46297929 GCF_019186545.1 Solanum stenotomum
CTTAGTTTGTCATCAACACATCTCTGGATTGCCATACATCTCATAACTCAAGATTTAAAGCATCGATTTATCAATTCTCCATTGTTGGACATTTTGTCAAACACCTTGAAGGCATGTAATGAAATCAAAGAGCATGGAAAATAGGGTAGTAATTATGCAGCCAAACCAGTGACCAACCTACAACAACATCTTTTAGCACCCACAATACCACATGAAAATCTTCACATCCATTCCAAATTTAGATTCGAGTTCTAGAGTCACAATATGCTCAAAACAATCACTTTTCATGTTTAAAACTCAATGTGCTGGAAATTATTACAAAGAACAAGACTAATTTATGAGTCTTAACTTAAACCATGAATTAGTGAGTAGAATAGAATCTAGGCACTATGGGTGGAAGGACCCATGAGTTCAACACCACATACCCTGAGTTCTTATGAATGTCTTGAGAGAGTGTCTTCAATGGAAGCTTGGAACTTGGAGCAAGAGTCTCTTCAATCTTGAGGAAGGTTTTGGATTAGGGTTCTTGAGAGAACTTGAGAGAAAATGTGTCTAAGTATGGGAGAGGTGTTTTGGGAAATGTTTTAGAGATGGGAATTGAACCAATGTTATATAGGAAATAACATATGCCCTTTGGAAAAATGGTCCAACACTTAGAAAAAAAATGAGGCGGGTGAACAGTAAAAACACTCACTGGAAAATGCATTTCCTGCCGGACAGATTTTACGAAAATGGGCATAACTTCTTCGTCCGAACTCCGAATGAGGTGAAATGAAGTGCGTTAGGTAGCTAACTCCAAGGGATTTCCATGGATATGTTATGGGCCACTGAATTATTTGTGTGCTAGTGGATATGACCCTCCAAAGTAGACCCTCGAAAAAGGCTTCACTTGGAAATTTCTGATTTTGATACGGTTGCTCTAAAATTTGGGTTAGACCCATTTCCCACTCAATTTGACCCCCTAAACAAGAATATGAAGTCGGATTTTCGAAAAATGAAACGGATTATTTTTGATATAGCTAAACAAGTTTCCGGTAACTTCCGAAGCACATTTTTAAGAACCTTTTGGGTCATTTCATACATAAAGTTTGTACCACACAATCTAGGCTTTCTAGACTCAAACAGACCAACCAGAGAGCGACAATGCATACTATATAAGGCCTCAAATGGGATCATGTAAATGGTAAAATTATAGTTGTTGTGTTATGCAAACTCCGCCCATGGCAAGAATTATTCGCACTAACCTCCAAATTACAAGATGCAAGACTGCAACATTTCCTCCAGAACCAGAATAGTAGGCTCCCACTAACCATTAGTCTATAGGTGGAAAGTTGTGCTAAGCTAAACATGAATGCCCAACTCATCCTAGAAGTCCTCCAGAAGATAGAAGTAAATTGAGCACACTAATATGATATAATAGAGATTGGCACACTATGTAGATGAACCACCTCACAAATGTAGATACATGTCAATCTCTTAGTGCTGAATGAATATTGAACATGGAAGAGTTTGTTGATTTGATCAATTAATCAACGATGACCCAAATACTAGCAATGCCTTTAGAAACCTGAGGCAACCCTCCAACATAGACCATAGTGATGCAATCCCACTTCCACTCCAAAATGGGTAATCTATGAAACTCTCCACACAGTCTCAAATTCTTGACATTCACCTAGTTGCAACTAAGGCTACGAGACACATAGTTTGCAATATCTCTCCCCATACCGCCCCAACTGTAATGCCACCTCAAGTCAAAATACATTTTTGTAGTACCCAAATACATAGATAATCTAGAATCAATGGCTTCAAAAAATATCAACCCCTAACTTTTAAAACATAAATAATGTCCGCAAACTTCAAAACCCCATCTAATTCTACGGTAACCTGACCTGCATCACCCACACACACCTGATATAAAAGTACCACCAAGGACTTATCCCCAAACTGAAGGATTTGATCCAGTAGAGAGGACATAATTCCCACTTAGGCTAAAACACACAAAGAAATTTTAAACATTCAACTGAACCATCTGATTAGCTAAGGACTGAATTTTCAAGGCTTAAGGTCACTCCAAAATAAATAAAAAGGATACACTACCCATACTCATAGCTTTTTGACCCAAGGTGTCTGCTACAACATTCACCTTGCTTGGATGGTAGAGAATAGAGAGATAATAGTCCTTTAGAAGCTCAATCCAGCGACAGTGCCTTGAAATAACGTCCATCTGGCTCATGATATACTGGCTACTGGTCTAATTAGTGTAGATCTCATAAAATACTCCATATAGGCACTGCCTCTACATCATAAGCATGAAAATACCGCTGCCAACTACAAGTCATGGGTGGGGTAGTTGAGCTTATATACCCTAAGTTGCCTCGATGCATAAGCAATAACCCAGCCCCACTGCATTAATATACAACCCAAGCCAATGTCGGATGGATCAAAATAGACTGTGAAGCCCTAACCCTCAGCTAGAATTGTCAATATAGAAGCGGTAGTCAACAGCTCCTTGAGCTTTCAAAATCTCAACTCTCACTCCTCGGACCACTAAAAAGGAAAATCAAGGCGAGTCAACCAGGAACAAATTGACAAACTAATCAAGATACTGTCGGAACACCTGTATCATCAAGTCCATCAAGGTCACAATGGCATTAGTCTACCTAAAATAGATCACCCGAAACTAATAGTTGCCATATCGAGTCCTAAATTACATCTTAGAGATGTCTATTAAACTAATCCTTAGTTGAAGGTAACCAAAAATAATATCAATCTTCATAAACATTGTTGCACCCTGAAGCTTGTTGAATAGATCATCAATCCAAGGCATGGGTTAATGGATCTTCACCATCACCTTATGCAGCTGCCTATAATTAGTAGACAGGTACATCACACCATCATTCTTCTTCACAAATAAAAAGGGAGTGCCCTAAGGTAATACACTAGGCCAAATAAATCCCTTACCCAAGAGATCTTGAGGATGAACATTGAACTCTTTGAGCTCTATAGGATCCATCTGATATGGTAGAATAAAAAATGGTCGAGTACCTGAATTAAGCTCAATAGAAAAGTCAATATCATACTCTTTGGTAGGCCATGTGGGTCGGTGGGAAACACATCTTCAAAATCACGAACAACTTAAACTGACTCAACAGGAGGGACCTCCCTACTCACATCACGCATATAAGCTAAATAAGACAAACACCCGCTAGGCACTAGTCTCCAAGCTTGAATAAAGGATATAACTCCAACCGATGTGCTACTAATGGATCCCTGCCACACCATCAAGCGAATACCTTGCACGCCTAAGGTACCAGTCTTAGAGAAACAATTTAAAACCACACAATATGGGGATAACCCAGATTCACAACAAATTGAAACATATTTAATAATATAATGTTAGTCCGGGTGTCACTCTCCTAGATAGTAACTAAGCGAGATCAAAACACTTGATCCAATAGTAAAGAATCACCCACGGGGATCAACAGATGCAACAAATCTGCCATAGGATCAAAACTAATCCCCAAACGAGAAGCCTAATTCACAGATAGATAATAATAGGTAGACCTTGGATCAAATGCAGTCAAGGTGATTTGATGGTATAAAAGATCGTATATGTGATCATATTATCTGATGCCTTGGCCTTCACCGTCATTGGACTTGCATAGAAATGGCCATGTCCATCTCTGCCTTGTCCATCAGTCCTACCACCTAACTTTCCTTCTTGGGGACCACCCTAAATACCCTGATATCCGCTACGATGATCTTGGCCTTAACCTCAAACACTAGCTAGAGATACTATCGGTGGAGCTGGTAATGTTGGTGGGGCTGCGTGCGAACCTAAAGTAATCTGCTTATGCAAAGGGTAGTCCCTATCCTAGTGACCGAAGTAACCATAACCATAGAAACCAAGAGATGATCTACTCCGAGAGGAAAGACCACCACGGCCTTAAGCATAAGACTAGTGCCCATGACTCTAACTATAGCCAAACTCACTCTGGCTATACCTGTCACTCTCTGAAGACTACAATGAAGCCTAACTAAGCCTACTTAGCTGAACCTACTAAATTTGTTATCTATTCCTATCATATGCATCTCTGGACCTATAACGAGTCCTGTTGTAGCTGCCCTCATATCCAGTTTTTTTTGTCATTCCCCCTTAGGCCTCACTATAAAGCTGCTCAATAATGTGGACATAATCAACCACATCTAGAAAAGAATGGCCCATGGAGGCAATAGACTGTTCTCAATCAAAAATTTGAGCCTCAGCCCATGATCAAAACATTGAATTCTCTCTTCCTCAGCAGCTAAACCATGGTAGCATAATGGGAGAGCTTTTGAATTCTTGCCTTGTACTCGGACAAGGTCGAAGAACCCTGCTCCAACCTAGAGAAATGATCTTTGAGTTGGTCTCTAATGTTGAGAGGAGTGAACCTGGCCAAGAAAACCTCAGAACACTAGATCCAAGTGACCGGAAGAGAAAAAATAGGCCGGGTCTCAATAAACGTACACTACCATTGTGAGGCTAGCGAATTAAACTAATATACGGTGAAGTCACCTCCGCTCGAATCATCTAACCCCAAACTATGAAGTTGCTTACTGCAACTAGTCAGAAACTTATGGACTTCCTCAACACAGCCCTAAAAAACCTCAGAAGAGAAAGTCTCGAGAACAGCCCAGGCATATTCTACTCCTCTAGTGGTATAATTTTGGCCCAATCAAGAGCTAGGCACCCCTAGGTTATACTTGGGCTCGAGGTGCCACTGCTGCATGTTTATCGTACTGAATTTGTACTAGTGAAGGTGATGTTAGTTTTGTTGGTGTTGCACCAGGGGCCTTCTTCATGCCACCCAACATAGTCAAGAGCTAGGCAATGACTGCCTAAATATCTGATGCCGTAGTTGATCCAGAGGGGGGCTGAGCCCCACCGGGTAATCTGGAACAAGGGCTGCTGGAGGGTCCATTGCGGGTTCAAACCCCACTATCTTGAAGGGGGTAGTGTTTCACAACTACTAGGCAAGGGAGTTCGATCCCTACTTCAAGCATTCATGCAGCGTGTACAAGTCAAAATGTGAAAATAATTTAACAAGTGAGATTCAAAGAAACCAATAAAACACGGTGCAAAAGTAATACAAAAATAGATGAATTCTTAAAGACACCCTATAAACTTCTAAAAATAGGATATGTAAGTCTTCGAACCGATTTGTAGGATTTCCCTAGGTATTAGCTCCGTACAAGTGAGACCGGTGAACATGGGTTCTGATACCAACTTGTCATGACCTGATCTTTTGAGTTAAGATGGAACATACTTTAACCCACCAGTTGATAAGCCAACCCATTACCCAGAATGGCAAGTAGCGGATACAAGGGTAAATAATTCTAGCAACAAGAAAATACAGAAGTAGGAGCAAACCATAACTATCTACAGTTGAAACCCTCCCAGAACATAGAGGTCACAAATATAAAGTTGTCTAATATGAACAAGTACAATTCCAAAATTTTGACCACTACGAGCCATCTAAAAAAACACTTAATATATATACAAAAGAAGATAGCTAATCAAAGAAGCCAAGTACTCACCCTAATCTCTGATATTCACAAGCTGCAAAAGATGGTACATTTGATCACCGTTTGTAGCTAGTACTAGGACTTCCATTAAAAAAGATCTAGTGTAGCATAAGTATCAAAACAAAGGTACTCAATAGTAATCATTTTCGACTAATCAAGAAAGTTAAAAAAAATATGAAAAGAAAAAAATCAACATACTAACAAAGGTCAAAGAGGGAAAAGAAAGAAAGAAAGCACATCAGCATACCAAAAATAAATTTAAGTACAGTTAAACTAAACATAATTGTAACCCATAAGCCCATAAGGTACAATCATGTACATGTTTAAGTTAAAGCCAGAATGGACCCCCATTAGCCCAACATGTACACAAAATAGCTAATACCTTAAGAATGTAGAGTACCCCAAATCAAAATACAAGACCATCAGCCATACTACGTACCAAAAAACTAGTCGACTCCCAGCTTACCTAGCAAGAATTACAAACAATGTAGGCAATTAAGGGCTCGGCACCCCTAGGTTATACTTGGGCTCGAGGTTCCTCTGTTGCATGTTTATCCTACTGAATTGGTACTGGTGGGGGTGATGTTAGTTTTTTTGGTGTTGCACGTGTGGCCTTCTTCATGCCACCTAACAGAGTCAAGAGCTAGGTAATGACTGCCTGAATATTTGATGCCATAGCTGATCCAAAAGGGGGTTGATCCCCACCGGCTAATCTGGAAAAAGGGCTGCTGGAGGGTCCATTATGGGTTCAATACCCCACTATCTTTTAGGGCGTGGTGTTTCACAACTACTAGGCAGAGGAGTTCTTCATGTGGTGTGTACAAGTCATCATGTGAAAAAAATTTAACAAGTGAGATTTAAACTAACCAATAACACACAGTGCAAAAGTAATAAAAAATAGATGAATTCTTAAACACACCCTATAGCCTTCTAAAGATAGGATATGTAAGCCTTTAGACCGATTTGTAGGATTACCCTAGGTATTAGTTCTGTACAAGTGAGACCGGTGAACATGGATTCTGATAACAACTTGTCATGACCCATTCTTTCGAGTCATGATAGAACATATTTTAACCCACCAATTTATAATCCAAATAAAAATATAAGACCATCAGCCACACTACGAACCAAGAAACTAGTCAACTCCCAGCTTACCTAGCAAGAGTGACAACAAACGTAGGCCATCCAGCTAGAGGTATAATTTCGGCCTCAATCACAGCTTACGCACTCCTAGGATATATTTGGGCTTGAGGTGCTTCTGCTGCATGTTTATCCTACTGAATTGGTACTGGTGCAGGTGATGTTAGTTGTGTTGGTGTTGCACTTGGATCCTTCTTCATGCCACCCAACACAGTCAAGAGCTAGGCAATGACTTCCTGAATATATGATGCCATAGCTGATCCAGAAAGGGGATGAGCCCCACCTGCTAATCTGGAACAAGGGCTGATGGAGGGTCCATTACGGGTTCAAGACCCAACTATCTTTTAGTGGGTGGTGTTTCACAACTACTAAGCAAGAGAGTTCGATCCCTAGTTTAAGAATTCGTGCGGCTAGTACAAGTCATCATGTGAAAATACTTTCACAAGTGAGATTCAAATAAACCAATTATACACAGTACAAAAGTAATACAAAAATAGATGAATTCATAAAGACACCCTATAGCCTCCTAAAGATAGGATATGTAAGTCTTCGGACTGATTTGTAAGATTCCCCTGGGTATTACCTCCGTACAAGTGAGACTGGTTACCTTGGGTTCTGATACCAATTTGTCATGACCCGATCTTCCTAGTTATCATGGAAAATACTTTAACCCACCAGTTGATAAGCCAACCCACTACCCGGAATGGCAAGTAGTGCATACAAGGGTAAATAATACTCGCAACAAGAAAATACAGAAGTAGGAGCAAACCATAACTATCTACGGTGGAAACCCTCCCAGAACATGGAGGTCACAAATATAAAGTTGTCTAATATGAACAAGTACAATTCCCAAAATTGGATTGCAACCAACCATCTAGGAAAACCACTTAATATATGTACACAAGAAGATTGGCTAATCAAGGACTCCAAGTGCTCACCCTAATCTCTAATATTCACATGCTGCAAAAGATGGTACGTTTGATCACCGCTGGTAGATAGTACTAGGGCTTCCATCACAAAAAGATCTAGTGTAGCATACCTATCAAAACAAAGGTACTCAATATGAATCACTTTCCTACTAATCAAGAAAGCTAAACACAATATGAAAAGAAAAAAATCTAGATACAAAGAAATGTCAAAGTAGGAAAAGAAAGAAAGAAAGAACATCAGCATACCAAAAATAAATCTAAGTACAATTAAACTAAACATAATTGTAACCCATAAGCCCATAAGGTACAATCATGTCCAGGTTTAAGTTATAGCCGGAATGGACCCCCATTAGCCCAACATGTACACAAAATAGCTAATACCTTAAGAATGTAGAGTAACCCAACGCAAAATACAGGACCATCAGCCATACTACGAACCAAGAAACTAGTGAACTCCCAACTTACCTAGCAAGAGTGAAAACCAAGGTAGGCTATCCAGCTAGAGGTATAATTTCAGCCGCAATCATGGGATAGGCACCCCTAAGCTATACTTGGGCTCGAGGTGCCTCTACTGCATGTTTATCCTACTGAATTGGTACTGGTGCGGGTGTTATTAGTTTTGTTGGTGTTGTACCTGGGGGCTTCTTCATGCCACCTAACACAGTCAAGAGTTAGGCAATAACTACCTGAATATCTGATGCCATAGCTGATCCAGAAGGGGGATGAGCCTAACCTGCTACTAATGAACTAGGGCTGCTGGAGGGTTCATTGCGGGTTCAAGACCCCACTATCTTTTGGGGGGTGGTGTTTCACAACTACTAGGCAAGGGAGTTCGATTCCTACTTCAAGCAATCATGCAGTGTGTAAAAGTCATCATGTGAAAATAATTTAACAAGTGAGATTCAAAGAAACCAATAACTATCAGTGCAAAAGTAATACTAAAATAGATGAATTCTTAAAGACACCGTATAGCCTCCTAAAGATAGGATATGTAAGTCTTCAGAACGATTTGTAGGATTCGCCTAGGTATTAGCTCTGTACAAGTTAGACCGGTGAATATGGGTTCTGATACCAACTTGTCATGACCCGATCTTTTGACTCATGATGGAACATACTTTAACCCACCAGTTGATAAGCTAACCCATTACCCGTAATGGCAAGTAGTGAATACAAGGTTAAATAATACTAGCAACAAGAAAATACAGAAGTAGGAGCAAACCATAACTATCTACAGTGGAAACCCTCCCAGAACATGGATGTCACAAATATAAAGTTGTATAATATGAACAAGTAGAATTCCCAAAATTGGACTACAATGAGCCATCTAAAAAAACACTTAATATATATACAAAAAAAGATACGCTAATCCAGGACGCCAAGTGCTCACCATAATTTTTGATATTCACAAGCTTCAAAAGATGGTACATTTGATCACCATTGGTAGCTAGTACTAGCACTTCCATCACAAAAAGATCTAGTGTAGCATAAGTATCAAAACAAAGATACTCAATAGTAATCATTTTCCGACTAATCAAGAAAGCTAAACACAATAAGAAAAAAATCCAGATATAAACAAAGGTCAAAACGGGAAAAGAAAGAAAGAAAGCACATCAGCATATCAAAAATAAATCTAAGTACAGTTAAACTAAACATAAATCTAACCCATAAGCCCATAAGGTAAAATAATGTACAGGTTTAAGTTAAAGCCATAGTGGACCCCCATTAGCCCAACATGTACACAGAATAGCTAATACCTTAAGAATGTAGAGTAATCCAAATCAAAATATAGGACCATCAGTCATACTACTAACCAAGAAACTAGCCAACTCCCAGCTTATCTAGCAAGAGTGACAACCAATGTAGGTCATCCAACTAGAGGTATGATGTCTGGTGCATTCAAGGACTAGGGACCTGTAGGTTATACTTGGGCTCAAGGTGCCTTTGTTGCAAGTTTATCCTACTGAATTAGTACACGTTCAAGTGATTTTAGTTGTGTTGGTGTTGCACCTAGGGCCTTCTTCATGCCACCCAACACAGTCAACAGCCAGACAATGACTGCCTGAATATATGATACCATAGCTGATCTAGAAGGGGCTGGGCCCCAACGGCTAATCTGGAACAAGGGTTGTTGGAGTGTCCATTGCGGGTTCAAGACCCACTATCTTTTAGGGGTGGTGTTTTACAACTACTAGGCAAGGGAGTTCGATCCCTACTACAAGCATTCATGCGGCGTGTACAAGTCATCATGGGAAAATAATTTAACAAGTGAGATTCAAAGACACCAATAACACGCAGTGCAAAAGTAATACAAAAAATAGGTGAATTCTTAAAGACACCCTATAGCCTCCTAAAGATAGTATATGTAAGTCTTCAGACCGATTTTTAGGATACCCTAGGTATTAGCTATGTACAAGTTAGACCAGAGAACATGGGTTTTGATAACAACTTGACATGACCCGATCGTTCAAATCATGAAGGAACATACTTTAACCCACTAGTTGATAAGCCAACCCATTACCCGGAATGGCAAGTAGTGGATATAAGGGTAAATAATACTAGCAACAAGAAAATACAGAAGTAGGAGCAAACCATAAATATCTACAGTGGAAACCCTCCCAGAACATAGAGGTCACAAATATAAAGTTGTAATTTGAGCAAGTACAATTCCCAAAATTGGACCAGAATGAGCCATCTAAAAAAATACCTAATATATATACAAAAGAAGATAGGCTAATCTAGGATGCCAAGTGCTCACCCTAATCTCTGATATTAAGAAGCTGCAAGAGATGGTACGTTTGATCACCATTGGTAGCTAGTACTAGGACTTCCATCACAAAAAGATCTAGTGTAGCATAAGTATCAAAACAAAGGTACTCAGTAATAATCATTTTCCAACTAATCAAGAAAGCTAAGCAAAATATGAAAAGAAAAAAGTCTAGACACAAACAAAGGTCAAAGCTGGAAAGGATAGAAAGAAAGCACCGCAACATACCAAAAATAAATCTAAGTACAGCTAAACTAAACATAATTGTAACCCATATGCCCATAAGGTACAATCATGTGCAGGTTTAAGTTAAAGCCGGAATGGACCCCCATTAGCCCAACATCTACACTAAATAGCTAATACCTTAAAAATGTAGAGTAACCCAAATCAAAATACAAGACCATCAACCGTACTACGAACCAAGAAACTAGTTAACTCCAGCTTACCTAGCAAGTGTGACAACCAATGTAGGCCACCCAGCTAGGGGTGTAATTTCGGTCGCAATCGCGGCTTATGCACCCCTAGGTTGTACTTGGGCTCAAGGTGCCTCTGTTGCATGTTTGTCCTACTAAATTGGTACTGGTGCAGGTGTTGTTAGTTGTGTTGGTGTTGCACCTGGGGCCTTCTTCATGCCACCTAACACAGTCAAGAGCTAGGTAATAACTGCCTGAATATCTAATGCCATAGCTGATCCATAAAGGGGCTGAGACCCACTGACTGATTTGGAATAAGGGTTGCTGGAGGGTCCGTGGGAGATTCAAGACCCCACTATCTTTTAGGGGGTGGTGTTTCACAACTACTAGGCAAGGGAGTTCGATCCCTAATTCAAGCATTCATGCGGCGTGTACAAGCCATCAGGTGAAAATAATTTAACAAGTGAGATTAAAAGAAACAAATCACACACAGTGCAAAAGTAATACAAAAATTGATGAATTCTTGAAGACACCCTATAGCCTCCTAAAGATAGGATATGTAAGTCTTGAGACAGATTTGTAGGTTTCCCTTAGGTATTAGCTTTGTACAAGTGAGACCGATGAACATGGGTTCTGATACCAACTTGTCATGACCCGATCTTTGGAGTCATTATGGAACATACTTTAACCCACTAGTTGATAAGCCAACCCATTACCCGGAATGGCAAGTAGTGGATACAAGGGTAAATAATACCAGCAACAAGAAAATACAAAAGTAGGAGCAAACCATAATTATTTATAGTGGAAACTCTCCTAGAACATAGAGGTCACAAATATAAAGTTGTCTAATATGAACAGGTACAATTCCCAAAATTGGACCACAACGAGCCATCTAAAAAAAACACCTAATATATATATAAAAGAAGATAGGCTAATCCTGGATGCCAAGTGCTCACCCTAATCTGTGATATTCACAAGCTGTAAAAGATGGTACGTTTGATCACCGCTTGTAGCTAGTACTAGGACTTCCATCACAGAAAGATCTAGTGTAGCAAAAGTATCAAAACAAAGGTACTCAATAGTAATCATTTTTCGACTAATCAAGAAAGCTAAAGACAATATGAAAAGAAAAAAATCTAGACACAAACAAAGGTCAAAGTGGGAAAAGAAAGAAAGAAAGCACATCAGCATACCAAAAATAAATCTAAGTACAGTTAAACTAAACTTAATTGTACCCCATAAGCCCATAAGGTACAATAATGTGCAGGTTTAAGTTAAAGCCAGAATGGACCCCCATTAGCCCAACATGTACACATAATAGTTAATACATTAAGAATGTAGAGTAACCCAAATCAAAATACCAGACCATCAACCATACTACGAACCAAGAAACTAGTCAACTCCCAGATTACCTAGCAAGAGTGACAACCAATGTAGGCCATCCAGCTAGATAATCCACTCATAGGGGCATAAGTCACGTAGCTTGAAAGAGTGACTCGGGGGATTGTCGACTTTGTAAAGGATCAGATATATCAAGGCTCCCTAGCTAGAAAATCCACTCCCGGGGTAATATGTTGATGTGCTAGCAAGGGTGATGTGAGGGCGTGTCAACTATGTAGAGGATCTCAAGTAGGCTCCAAACCACCGTGGATCGACATCCTTTCCCAATTATATCACAAAACGACATCTAGATTGAAGTACTAAAATTCCTAGAAAGAACACAACCTCTCGCAACACATATGAGTCATGGAAATAGTGAGAAAAAACAAAAAAGAGCTAACAAGGTGTGAAAATTCCTAACTAATGCTTATACTATTTGACCTAGGTTTTTTACTCTACTCTACAAGGACCTAGTCCATCTCAAACGACATTGGGATAGTAATAATGCTACAAGGCACATGGGTCTAAGGCATCACTAGTATATCCTAGACTAAGGCCAAACATGCGTAAGAAAAGAAGCGATAACACAAGTAAATCACATAGTATGGAATAACACTCATACAACCACTAACTAACATGGTAATACAATCACACATTATCAAAAAATCCTATAACAAGGTTTCTAAGAAGAAGAGTAGGAATAACTAGGTACCCACCCCCAATTAACGCTAATCATCACGGATTACATCATTTATGCTCAATTTAAATAAAATAAAAGTTGTAGCATACTTGTAGACCGACAACGCACAGTCCATATTACAAGTCCAGAGCTTTTCCTTTCGAAACAACCTTTGAACATTACCACACTATGAACAATATGATCATAATGTTAGTGCAGTTGCTTAGTCACTAAAAACATAAAGCGAAGAAGGAATGATTTAGAGTCAAATATAAATTGTGGGACACGCACTAGAATCTCTAGAATTGACAACGTCAAGTAGTCCTAAACTATTCCTCGAACTTGTGTTCAAAAATTGAACACAATTCAAGCTTTGAAACAACCAAAATAACAACCATTCAAATTTAACAATAAACGAAGTCTAGGGTTCCTAAAGACATAAAAATTCACCTCAAATGGAAGTTATTCAATAGCTTCTAATCACAAACCCAAGTAGAAACGCTCCCAACGATCGTATAGGACATCAAATAACTCAAATTGGCGCTCGAATGTGAGAGAAATTGCTAAATCAATCTTCAACAAAGGCTGAAAATTATGCCTAACTCTTTTATAAAAAGACGACCCGACCTTCACTTTAGCCGCCACTAACGTCCCTTGTGAAAGGTTTCCCAAAAAGGCAGGAATCACTTTTGTGAGATGGGTTTCGAACACCGTACACATAAATGAGATATGCAAACCACTCAAATTTAACATTAAAAAATTAATAGAGAAGTCAAAACTTCCATACAAGGTAATCTTGACATAATATGGGTCCCACACCCAATTCCATTTTAAGCAAAAATACACAAGGGGATCGAAATCACCTAAAAGGCCTATAGATCCAATGAAGGGTCACTCTAGACCAAACTAAACATTGTCGAGCTAACCGTGCTGTAGAAATATTCATCCGAGCTTGTTTACTGAGAATGTTGGCTAAAGTCAAACTTATTCCTTAACTTGAAAATTTATATACCTAATCACTCATATTAACACTAAAAGACTTGAGAGTCCTGTTGACCATGATACAAACCTAAAATTATCCATCAAGAGGTGATGGAGTCATCAAAAGACCCAAAATCCCTTCTTAAAATAATTACCGACACCATCGATGGTGACAACCTACGGTTCGTGTATCCTGTTCTTGTGTAATGAATGTGTCTTGACTTAGTGAACATGGAATCGGTAGACCTAATGTATGTAGCCCTTTCACAAATGAATGATGAAGTATTCTAGGCTATGTCTTGAACTTGTAGACCTAGTGGTGGTGGCCCTTTATTATGAGTCTAAAAACTTATGTGATGATAAACCTTGAATTGGTAGACCCATTGTTGGTGGCCCTTTCATGTGTGAAATGATGAACCTTGTATCGGTAGACCCAATGTTGATGGCACCCTTCTTGAGGATTCAATGAGATATCCATGTAATGTACCTTGAATCGGAAGACCTAATGGTGGTGGCCCTTTCTTGTTTAATGTACTTTGGGTCGGTAGGCCTAATGTTGGTGGCCCTCTCAAGTACAATAATGTAATGTGAATGGATACTCTATGGGAATAGAGGCTAAGCACCGAGTGGATATGGTATGATGGAAACTCTCCCAATGTTAGGTTAGGGTTCCAATGAACATCTTCCTATCCCATAACTATGTGCCCACATAGGACATTAGCTAGTGGAATGAATATACTTAAGCTAAAATATTACTGGTTATATCTTAGGCAAGTAGACCAACCTTTACGATATGGGATAGTACATCGGATTCCATGATTTAGCTTTCATGGTCTATGTCAGTTAAATGCTTATTCCCATCATATGAGATGTGCATTATGGTTTCTTGAGAGTTTTATGAAGTGTGGGTGGTAGTATGGGATGTCATCCATGCATTGCACGAGTAGGCTTTGAGAGGGTCATAGTGAGTTCTCTAATGTCTTAATAAATAATATTTGAAAGTTCTCTAAATAAAGCTAATGAAGCATTTTGACTTATATTCTTAATGAGATGATTCATGCTATACTTGGATTGTATTATGAGTTAATTCCTTCTCATGACTTATAAAATGTTTATGTCTCTTATGTATGAGTATTGTGTAAAGATGGAAAGGATGAATGGTAAGTTCAGTTTTGGTGGCCAAGATGTGGTACTTAGTGTGTATGGTGGTATGTGACGCTATTCATACATTGCACATGGTATAACTTACTGTTGCTTGAGGTGAAAGTCTAATATAATGAAATGTCTTATATGGTTGATTATTGTCACGAACCAAGGCTAACCCCTAGATGCGACACGGCGTACTTGACCCCAAAGGGGTCTCATACAAGCCTCATCGCATTTCATTGCATTCGACATAGAAATTGTGCTAAATTAAAAACATATTTAAATCCAAACAATCCAAAACTTCATTTAAAAACACAGAAGAAGTCTAAGTCTCACATGGACATCTAAAACAATATCTTGAACTAAAGTAGGGACACGGCCCTTTACAATCGAAAAGACTAACATTGTCTATTACATGGAATAAAAAAAACGTCTGAAATTATTTGTCCTCGATCTATGATGACATACCACTTGATCATGGAAGAATATCAATCCCAGCACTTGCACTAGAGAGAAGCAATCACATTCCGAAACCTACACTTGAAGTAAAACATGAAGAAGAATGGGGTTAGCACAATTAAGTACTAAGTATGATAGCCATGCAAAAACATGCTTAAACGAACATTCTATTTGAAAGTCATGATATAGGCCATTTTGATGAAACTTCATGAACATAAGCATAAGAGGCATAATAATCAACCACAACCAACATACAAGTCATTTAACCACATTAGAACACAACTACGTATAAACGATTACTTCACTTTGAGCCTTCACCTCAAGTAACCCTTATGTTGTACCTTGTGAAATGTATGGATAGCGACCCATACCACCATCCACACTAAAGTACCACATTAAGGTCCCAAAAGTGAAACTACCATTCAACCTATCCATCTTTACACAATACTCATACAAAAGACATAAACATTACATAGGTCATATCATCACCTAAGGACCATTACCTAAGACAACTCTAAGTCATACTTGTGCAATGTGAAGGTAGCATCCCATACTACTACTCACACTAACTACTCCTTTGAAGTCCCCATAAGCAAGGCACATTCATATACAATAAGTCATGACAAGGAAGTAACTCATGATACAATCCAAGTATAGCATGCATCTTTACATTTAGGCATCTTTACATTCTTCATTAGCTTCATTTAGGGAACATTCATATATTAGCCATTAAGACTTAGAGAACTCACAATAACCCTCTCAAAGCCTACTCGTACAATGCATAGATGGCATCACATACAACCACCCACACTTCATAGAACTCATCAAGAAACCATAATGCACATCTCATATGATGGGAATATGGATTAACTGACATAGTCCATGAGAGTTAAATCATGGAATCCGGTGTCATGTAACCCTACACCGAAGGAAGGTGTTCACCTTGCCTAAGGTAGAACTAAGTATCTTTTACTTATATGTAGGCACATAGTTATGGGATAAGAAAGATATTCATTGGACTCTAACCTAACATTGGGAGACTCACCATCTTACCATATCCACTCGGTGCTTAGGCTCCATTTCCATAGAGTAGTTCATTCGCATTACATTGTTGCACTTGAGAGGGCCACCAACATTGGGACTACCGATTCAAGGTACATTACACATGAAAGGGCCACCACCATTAGGTCTACCGTTTCAAGGTACATTAGGAATAGCTCATTGACTTTCCAACAAGGGCCATCAACATTATGTCTACGGATACACGGTTCATCATTTTACACATGGAAGGGCCACCACCATTAGGTCTACCGTTTCAAGGTTTAACATCTCATTAACTCCTACACTCCTCATGAAAGGCCACCAACATTAGGTCTACCGATCCATGGTTTAGCCTAGAATACTTTATCATTCATTCATTCATTCCTAAAAGGCTACCAACATTATGTCTACCAATTCAAGACATTAAGACATTAAGTCAAGATACATTCATTATAACTGAAAGGATGCCTAGCCTACCAATTTCAGATATACTATTCATAAAAGAAAACCCTTAATATTCCATCATCATCATTCATGTGTGTTAATTGAGAATATGTTTTCAATCAATAACACAATTACATTCTAAACATGACCATTATACCTTCATTGAAATCACACACACATACTTTACATCATGATCATACATAGATCATTCATAAATAGAGGTACAAGGAAGATATCCATCAATTCAATACCACAATATACATAGTAAGTAAACACCTCCACCTTTCAAGTGGATCAATAGATCAAGCACAATTCTACTTCAATATGTAACTTAGTCATAACTTGCCCTTCACGTCCATGGTTCTCAAATCACCAACACACCAACAATTTACTACAATTAAGGCATAGATAATGATACAACTCTATAACCCGAAGCAATTTAGACATATCCCATTAATAAGCTTTAATAATCATCAAACCCACTTCAGAAAGGTACAATTTAGGAATTATGAGAATTCATGGGTTCATAGAATATTTTCATCATAAATCATCAATTATACAATAATACAATAATAATATGTCATTAATAACCATTTCAATACGTTTGGTTAAAGAACCCATGAGATTGAGTAAAACACTAGGTTTTTGATAACTTTAAATTAGCTCCTTGAATGAAAAGTTAAACAATGATGAAGACTACCATACCTTGCTATTGATTCCCCACAAAATTTGAGGAAGAAACACTTTGAATCCACAAACCCTAGCTTCAATGGCTCCCTTCTTCTTTCTTGAGTTTAGAGAGAGAAATATTCAAGAGTAGATAGGTCTTCTTTTAATTATTTTTGGAGTGACTTAATTGAAGGGATTTATGTCTAAAAAGGTTATATAGTTGCTAGGAAAGGAATAGAATAATGAGGAATTAACTTTGGAAAAGCACTAAGGACCTACAAAGTTAAAAAGTAAAAATCTACACCTTTCCCGACTTACCTCACCCTTTGACCCTCATGGCTCACGAAAGGCACTAGGCGACTCGCCAAGTGCACCCTTGGCCTACCCCATTTTCTAGTAGGCTCACAAAATTTGCAGTTCACTAGGAGATCTAGGGGGATAATGAGCGATTCCCTAACCTGGTTTGAGCTATCACTTAGCTCGCCCTCTGTTCCAGAACCTAGGTCTAAGGGACATCCCACTAGGCGACCCCAGGTGCACTTTGGCGCCTCGCCAAGTCACTTGGGCGATCGAGTAGTCCCATTGCCAAAAGGTCTATCAAAAAACAAGGTTTATTCCACTCAATCTTGCTAGCTTAGGCCCTTGCTTGAGCCATAGACTTCTTCCTTGCTCAATTAAGTTCTAAAATAACGTAGATATCCACTTAAGGTTACACTAATCCACACGATGAGGCTCTAGTTCAACCTATTATTTTGCCAGTCATTACATTATCCCCCACTTAGGAACATTCATCCTCGAATGACACTTAAAACACATTAAGGGTTAACGACTCAAGACTACCAGCCCATCATGCATGCTACATCATAAACAAAATGCACAAAACTAGGAAGAAACATCAACTCCACATCAAAAAGCTCAATGCAATGCAAGAAAGTAGGAACTACATCTACAAACATTATGCATCAAAACTTCACATTTTTCATTACATTGGAGGAATTACCTTCTCCAAGACATATCATGATCATCATAACATCTTTAAGCACATTATGGAACTTCTTCAAAAAGGCACATTAGGCATGTTAAACAATTCAACCTCATGAAGCATATAGAGACAACTCATAGTAAATTCACATTAACATGAGGAACATAATTCATGAAAACTCATTATCTCCTATAAGAAAGAATTCAACTAGAACATTATCATAAGGAGACCATCTAAACACAGATTCACACATGATTCCCAAACATGAAACAAGCCACAAGGAACTCTTGGTCTCAAGCATGAATAGGAATAGAAGGAAAGAGATAAGGATATCAAAACTATCAACAACCTTACTATTCAACATACCATCCCCCACTTAGGAGAAAACGCAACTAAGTATAACATGAAAAAGAACATAAGAACCTTAACAAGACATTCATGACCATAAGAAACTATCACTTATCGGTGCCTTCATTCGGATTAGCTCCTTGGTCTTTGTTAGCTTGAAGAGTATAGAAATGGTACCTCTTTGGAGCATCAAGATTTGGGACATTAAGAGAATCTTGCTTGGCCTCCCTTCCTCCAGCCGTAAGGGTAGGACAATCTTTTACTTGGTGATCATACTTTCCACAATCATAGCACCCACTAGTACTGACTAGGCACTTCCCAAAATGCTTCTTTCCATAATTATGTCAAGTAGGTTTAGAAGATGGAGGTCCACTACCTCTCTCTTGGTTACCCTTAGAAGTGCTTGAAGAATCTTGGTTTGGATCTCTCTTCTTGAACCTAGGTTGACCTTGCTCATCAGATCTACCTCTCTTTAACTCCCTATTCTTCCTTTTTTGTTTGGACTCCACAATAGATTGAGCATACACCATGAGTCTACAAATGTTCATTTCATCATGAAGCATCACCGTACGACACTCTTCCTCATCTAGGTCGGATATACCCATAACAAAGTGACTCATCTCATCCATAGGGTTACACACCAAATATGGGGCATACTTAGACATTTAGGTAAATTTCAAGCAGTACTCTTGAATATTCATTTTACCTTTCCTAAGGTTGATAAAATCCTCTACCTTAACCTCCCTCTTCTCACGGGGAAAGTACCTACTAAAGAATGCTTCCTTAAACAACTCTCATTATATGGGACCTGCTGTAACCGGCCTATTGGCCTTCCATGAGTAAACCAAATTTGGGCAACATCCTCTAATTGATAGGCACCAAGTTCCAATTTTTCAATAGAAGTCACTCCCATAGCATTGATTATCTTATACACCTCATCCAAAAACTCTTAGAGATCCTCTCCCACCTTAGAACCTAGAAATATCAGAGGATTCATCCTCACAAAGGCTCTCAACCTAGAAGCCGTAGTAGTCACATTGGGGTTAACATTTGCCTGAACACCCCTATTTGATTGAGCTGTCATGGCTTGACCTTGAGTAGTGACGGCTTGAGTCATCATCAAAAGAACCGACCTAACTTACTCATTGATCATAGCCGGGGAATCCACCACAACATGATTTCCTTGATTGCCTAGAGGAACTTGGTCACCTTGAGGACCTTGGGGATCTCGGGGAGGAACCTCCTCATTCACAATCTTTTTTTCCATCCTTCTTGGGTTAGCCCTTGTATTCATATCCTATAAACACAACAAAAGGGTTAGGAAAAGGACACTTATAGATCTAAACTCTAAGTCACAACTTCAATAATAATGAAACAAGTGTAACTTCCTAACATCCTATAGCCTCTCGCTCATAGATGTGTCGCGATTCACACCAATGAACAAGACTCTACTAGACGTGGCTTGTGAGACATCAATCCTAACAACTATTTCCAAAATATTATGCTCTGATACCATATTTGTCACAACCCAAGGCTATCCCCTAGATGCGACACGGCGTACTTGACCCAAAAGGGGTCTCATACAAGCCTCATAACATTTTGTAACGACCCGAGAGCACCCCCTAGCCGTTACCGGCGTATTCGACCTCGAAGAGGTCTTATACATGACCTTAGCATTCGTCCTAACATGTATCATAAAATAAAATCACAGAAAATTTAAAATGTTTACTTTGGAAGTTTAACTTCATTCCATATACGAAAAATAGAATCTAACTTCGTCACAATTTACCATCTAGACATAGAAGTATCGAAAATGGGACTTAGCCCTTACATCAATAAGAAGTCTTCAAATAAGAAAGTACAACAATATCTTTCAACATAAGCAAAGAACTAAACATAGAAGCTAGATCATAGGGTCTTGTGCTCGGACTTGAGGACTCACCAACTTGGGGAAGCAACTCCAAGTGTCTTGAGAAGTAAGCTTGAATCCTCAATGGCAGAACCTAAATGTTTGGGGAAAAAGGGAGAAATATGGGTTAGTACAACACACGTACTAAGTATGGCTACTATACATAAAAACCATTGAAACATGCAGAAAAGGACATTTAGTCAAAACATGCTTTTTACCAAGTAAATCTAATATGCACACAAACTAAGCATCATAGTCTAAACCCACATAATATCATCCCAACATGTAGACAACCCAAGCAATAACAGTGCAATGCAAAGAATAGAACCTCATAACCCTATTCAAAGCCAACTATCACATTAAGCAACCTACTTCATGCATACATTCATAAAATAATATTTCATCATAACTTACCATATTAATAATGATCATACATAACATAGCTTCAACATACATAAATCATAATCATCATAATCATAAGAGAACACTATTACAACCATCTCTTAGGATCCCACAAGTGCAATGTGCAAGAGAAGTCTCATACTCTCCCTAACACTATGTAGAAAACCCTTAATAAAGCCCTAGTAAGAGTTCACACCTTCCATACCTTCAGTTACTTTTACATCAGGGAAATATTCCAATAACCGACATAGACCGTGACAGCTACATGGAATTCGGTGTTCTACTCCCACACCGAAAAGAGAGGGTTAACATTTGCCTAAGGTGTAACCATTCGTACATAGCTATCTAGGTGGATCCACTAAGCTAGAGTCCTATGTGGGAACATAGTTAAGGGTCAAGGAGATTGCTTCTAGAAACCTTAACTTACTAATGTGGTGGTTTCCATCCTACGAGACAACACATACCGTGGGTAATCTGGACTTCCTAAACGTGAGGAAACACATGTGGGGAGCCAGACTTACTAAACGTGAGACCCCCATCTCATTTACATGCCCTTTCGGTGCTAAGCATCTAATTCCCTTTAGTAATCATCTTTAGTCATCACATAAGTTCACATTAGCCTTTACTAGACTCTTATGTAGACATCTTACCATAATACCTCATATGTGTTCATAAGCGAGTAACAATCCTTTCACTTTAGAAACACTTAGCAAGTGAGTAAATCTTTCACTTTATATTACACCATAACTATGACGACTACCTTTCAATGATATAACTATCATACCATAACATACATACATACTTCACAGTTAATTCAAGTGTAGAGGGTTAAGGATGAGGATACTAGGTCATCAACACCACAACAACACATTAGGTATAACATCATTACAATCTAAGTTATTCACCTTTCATACTTGAGTTCAAAGAAGAACCAACCTTCATACCTTCTTTCCCTTCATGAGACATCCATTCTTCAATTACCAAACAATTCATAACCAATACAAAATACAAGGTAATTCATGAAGTAATAACATAATCAACATCAATATAAACAATTGACATATTCCCTTCATAGCCTTAAAAGTTTCATTCAAAGACTCAACCCTAATTTTATAGAAATTATACATAACCTAGGGTAAATCATCATACATGCATGATTTACATAACATCACATTCAACTCATAGCCTTCAATCGATATCCATTACAAACTAGGGTAAGAATTAGAAAAAGAAGGAGAAACATGGGTCTCATGGGGAGTTCTTCAAGAAACCACCAATACAACATAAATTCATCCATAATTTTTCATATAACATCAATCAAAGTTTAGAAAGAAGACCCACATTTTTGGATTGAAACCTAGAAATTGGAGATTTTGAAATTCATCTTGAAGGGGCCTTTTAGGGAAAGAAATACCAGAGTGATAAGCAACCATACCTTATTGATGAATTAACCATGAAAATACGAGTTGAAACCTTGGAGAGTTGGTCTTCTTCTTGAAGCTCCAACGTCCATAAATGGAGTTCTTGAGAAGAAAGAGAGTAGAGAGAAGGAGGAACTTTAGGTTTAGATCTTTTGGATTTTGTGTTTGAGTGATACAAATGAGGTAAATTGTCTTAAAAATCATTATATACATGTCCCCTAAAGTACCCTAAATACCCCTCACTTAGTTGGACTCTTTAATGAAGTAAAAAATAGATTTCTGAATTTCTCCATTTTCATCGTGGAGCAAGTCTGCGACGCGGAGCTGTTCTCTGAAGATTTTTGGAATTAAATTTCGAGACAGTAGAGTCCGCATCACAAACTAACTTTTTTCTTCTTGGGGGAGCTAGTCCGCGACGCGGATGCATTCCCTCCAAGTGCAATTTGCAAGCTGCCTTGGCAGCTTGCTTTGCCAAGGTTGGGGTCCTTCTCGGGGCCCCTTAAGGTGGCCGTGGGGCGTCGTATTTGAACATTTTGACCCTATAAACATATATTTACCTAATTTATTTTTACAAGATTATACCATCATACGACAGTCCCAAACCTGCCCAAAACCTGAGGACACACTAGAACACATTCTTCTCTAGTTTTCGGATGTCGTGGTCGTTTCTTGCCGTTTAGACTTTTACTCTTCCAAACCAAGTCAATTACATTACTTTAGGTTTAGAAACATAATTTTAACTATTTTTAAGTCATTATTCATAAAGTGAGGCTCTAACTTAAGTCATAAAATTTTTGGGGTGTTACAATATCCCCCCTTAGGAACATTCGTCCCCGAATGTCACTTGGACTTATTTCTAGGGAGAGAATGACTCAAACTAGCAGCACAACCAGTCACATCAACAACATCATATCATCATATCATATAGGAATTTAATCCACTACATCAATATGCTCAAAACTCTTTACTTCATAGAAGTATTGGAGGAACTACCTTCTCATCAATGAGCATCAACATATATATTAAGCAATCAACAAGACATTTCTTTAACAAGACAACATAAAGCATGCTCATTACAACTCTCATGAAGACAACATCACACAACATCTATGGGTGTAATTTCAACCATGAGAACAAAATTTGTGAAAACTCAAAATACAACTTAAGCATGAATTTTCACAAAAATATGCACATACAAGGAAATCATATCATAATCATCAACACGCATGATTTTCAATTTATACCTAATTAAGAGAGATTACTAACCTCAATTTTGGCTAGGGGTATGTAACACCCCAGAAATTCCATGACTTAAGTTAGAGCCTCACCTTATGAATGATGACTTAAAAATAATTAAATTGATGTTTATAAACCTAAACTAATGTAATTGACTGAGTTCGGAAGAGTAAAAGCCTAAACGTCAAGAAATCACTACGACGTTCGGAAACTAAA
Source organism: Solanum stenotomum (assembly GCF_019186545.1). Taxonomy (NCBI): domain Eukaryota; kingdom Viridiplantae; phylum Streptophyta; class Magnoliopsida; order Solanales; family Solanaceae; genus Solanum; species Solanum stenotomum. Next base: position 46,183,198 of record NC_064284.1, read on the forward strand.
GAAGAGTGTGTCCTTAGGTTTTGGGCAGGTTTGGGAGTGTCGTATGATGGTATAATCTTATAAAAAGAGTTTAAATAGGTAAATATATGTTTATAGGGTCAAAATATTAAAATACGATGCCCCGGGACCACTCTAAGGTGCCCCAAAGGGGACCCCAACCATGGACAAGCAAGCTGCCCAGGCAGCTTGCAAATTGCTCTTGGAGGGAACAAGGGCGCGTCGCGGACTTGCTCCCCCAAGGAGCAAAAAGTTTGTTCGCGATGCGGTCGTGCCGCGGAATCTACTGTCTTGAAATTTAATTCGAAATATCTCCAGGGAACAGCTCTGCGTCGCGGACTTGCTCCGCGACAAAAATGCAAAAATTTATAAATCTATTTTTACTTCATTAAAGAGTCCATTTAAGTTAGGGGTATTTAGGGTACTTTAGGGTACGTGTATATAATGATTTTTAAGTCAATTTACTTCACTTGTATCACTCAAACACAAAACCCCAAAGTTCTAAACCTAAAGTTCCTCCTTCTCTCTACTCTTTCTCTCTTCTCAAGAACTCCATAGAAGAAGATTGGAGCTTCAAGAAGAAGACCAACTCTCCAAGGTTTCAACTCGGATTTTCGTGGTTAATTCTTCAATGAGGTATGGTTGCTTATCACTCTTGGGATTCCTTTCCCCATGAGGCCCCTTCAAGATGAATTTCAAAATCTCCAACTTCTAGGTTTCAATCAAAAAATGTTGGTCTTCTTTCTAAAGTGAAATTGATGTTATAAACTGACTTTGATTGATGTTATATTAACAATTATGGATGAAATTATGTTTTATTGGTGGTTTCTTGAAGAATTCCCCATGAGACCCATGTTTCTCCTTCTTTTCCTAATTTTAATCGTAGTTTGTGTTGGATATTGAATGAAGGCTATGAGTTGAATATGATGTTATGTTATTGATGTTTGTATGATGATTCTACCCTAGGTTATATATAATTTCTATGAAACTAGGGTTGAGTCTTTGAATGAAGCCTTGAAGGCTATGAAAGGAATATGTCAATTGCTTATATTAATGTTGATTATGTTATTATTTCATGAATTACCTTGTATTATGTATTGGTTATGAATTGCTTGGTAATTGAAGTATGGATGTCCCACGAAGGGAATGGAGGTATGAAGGTTGGTTCTATTTGAACTCATGTATGAAAGGTGAATTACTTAGATTGTAATAATGCTATACCTAATGTGTTATTGTGGTGTTGATGACCTAGTTTCCTCATCCTTAACCCTCTACACTTGAATTAGATGTGAAGTATGTACGTATATTACGGTATGATTGCTATATAATTGAAAGGTAGTTCTCATGATTGTAGTGTAATGTAAAGTGAAAGTTTTACTCACTTGCTAGTTTCTCTAAAGTGAAAGGATTGTTACTCACTTATGAACACATATGAGCTATTATGGTGAGATGTCTACATAAGTGACTATTAAAGGCTAATGTGAACTTCTGTGATGACTAAAGATGATTACAAAAGGGAATCAGATGCTTATCACCGAGAGGGCATGTAAATGAGATGGGGGTCTCACGTTTAGTAAGTCTGGCTGCCCATATAAGTTTCCTCACATTTAGCAAGTATGGATTACCTACGGTATGTGTTGTCTTAAGAGATGGAAACCCCCACGTTTAGTAAGTTAGGATTTCTAGAATCAATCTCCTTGACCCTTAACGAATGGTTACACCTTAGGCAAGTGTTAACCCTTTTTTTTTCAGTGTGGGAGTAGAACACCGGATTCCATGTAGCTCTCATGGTCTATGTCGGTTATTGCAATATTTCCCTAATGTAAAAGTAAATGAAGGTAAGAAAGGTGTGAACTCTTACTAGGGCTTTCTTAAGGGTTTCTACATAATGTAAGGGAGGGAATGGGACTTCTCTAGCACATTGGACTTGTGGGATCCTAAGGGATGGTTGTAGTACTGTTCTCTTATGATTATGATTATTATGACTTATGTATGTTGAAGCTATGTTATGTATAATCATTATGAATGTGGTAAGTTATGATGAAATATGATCTTATGAACGTATGCATGAAGTAGGTTTCTTAATGTGATACTTGGCTTTGAATAGGGTTATGGGGTTCTATTCTTTGCATTCACTAGTATTGCTTGGGTTTTCTACATGTTGGGATGATATTATGTTGGTTTGGACTATGATACTTAATTTGTGTGCAAATTTGATTTACTTGGCAAAAAGCATGTTTTGAATAAAATGTCCTCTTATGTATGTTTCAACAGTTTTTATGCATAGTAGCCATACTTAGTACGTGGGTTGTACTAAACCATATTTTCTTCTTTTTTCCCAAACATTTAGGTTCGGGCCGTTGAGGATTCATGCTTACTTCTCAAGACACTTGGAGTTGCTTCCCCAAGTTAGTGAGTCCTCAAGTCAGAGGACAAGACCTTATGATCTAGCTTCTATGTTTAGTTCTTTGCTTTTGTTGAAATATATTGTTGTACTCCTATTTTCAAGACTTCTTATAGATATAAGGACTAAGTCCCATTTTTGATACTTCTATGTCTAGATGGTGCATTGTGACGAAGTTAGATTCTATTTTTCATATATAAAAGTTTTATGTTTTCCATGATTTTATTGTATGATACATGTTATGATAAATGCTAAGGACTTGTATAAGACCTCTTCGAAGTCGAATATGTAAGTAACGACTAGGGGGTGATCTCAAGTCGTTACAAACTTGATATCAGAGCATAAGGTTGAGTATAATGTAGGATTAACGTCACAAGATACCACATCGAGTAGAATCTTATTTATGGGTGTGAAGCGCGCCACACTTATGAATGAGAGGCTACGAGATGCTTAAGAACTTTTACTCTTTTGTTATTCCATAATTGTGCCTAAGAGTCTTATCTCTATTTAGTCCTTTTCTTCAAATCCTTCTCTTGTGCTTATAGGCAATGAATACAACAAGGAACAATGCAAGGAAGGCCGGTGAGGATAATGTGAATGAGGCGGTTCCCCCTCAAGCTCCTCAAAACCCTCAAGTTCCTATTGAAGAAGGGGCTATGTCTAATGCTGATATAAGGTCGGCTATTCATAATTTGACTCAAGTGCTGGCCACTCAAGTTGCAAGGGATGCTAGGGTGCAAGTGAACCCCAATGCTAGCCCTACCGCTTCTAGGATAAGGGATTTCACAAAGATGAATCCCCCTACTTTCTTTGGGTCCAAGGGTTCTTTGATGAATTGTTTAAGGTTCTAGAGGCTATGGGTGTGTCTTCTCAAGAAATGGCGGAGTTAGCCGCCAATCAACTCAAAGTGTGGCACAAGTGTGGTATGAACAATGGAAGGAGGGGAGACCTATTAGAGAGGGTCCGATAAGTTGGGCTACATTCAAGATGACTTTTCTTGATAGGTTTTACCCCTTGGAACTAAGGGAGAGGAAAATTCAATAATTCATCAACCTCCGTCAACGGGGTATGAGTGTGAAGGAGTATGGCCTGAAGTTCACTCAATTGTCCAACCGTGCTCCTACTTTGGTGTCAGATTCTAAAGCTGCAATGAACAAATTTGTTATGGATGTATCCGATCTTGTGGTGAATGAATGTAGGTCAGCTATGCTACTCCCAAGCATGGACATTCCTCACCTTATGGTTCATGCCGAGCAAATTGAGGAGCAAAAGCTTAAGCAAGTTGGTAGAAAATTGGAGAGGTCAAGGACCGATGATGGAAATTCTTCTAAGGTTAGGTTTTGAAATCCAAGATAATCCAAACTTCAAAAAGAGGTGTTTCAACCAAGGTCCTCCTAACACTACAAAGGTCAACAAAGGTAAAGTGTCTACCCCAAAGCCTCAAGAAGTAAGACGTGGTGGTCCTTATGTTGAAAAGCCTATTTGTGCAAAGTGTGGTTGAAAACATGAAGGCAAGTGCCTAGTTAACACTGGTAATTGCTATGGTTGTGGTAAGAATGTCCATATGAGGAGGGACTGCCCTATGCTAAACGCTCAAGGAAGGGAAAATGCTCAAGCACAAGCAAGTGGCCCAAATCCCGATGCTCCTAAGAAGAATTGCTTCTGTGCTCTCCAATCCCGAGGTGATCGAGAGAGCTCTCCGGATCTTTTGACCGATATGCTACAAGTATTTTTAATTAATGTTTATGCATTGTTGGATCCCGGTACCAATTTGTCTTTTGTAACCCCTTTAGTGGCTATGCAGTTTAATATGCTTCCCGATGTCTTAGATAAACCCTTTTCGGTTTCTACCCCAGTGGGTAATTCCATAGTTGCTAAAAGAGTCTATAGGGGTTGTCCCATATCATTGCCCAATAGAGTCACTTTGGTTGATTTGGTGGAACTTGATATGTTAGACTTTGATGTTATATTGGGGATGGATTGGCTTCATACTTGTTTTGCGTCCATAGATTGTAGGACTCAAATTGTGAAGTTTCAATTTCCTAATGAACCCATTTTAGAATGGAATAGAGGAAATTCCGTTCCTAGGGGAAGGATCATTTCATGTCTAAAAGCTTGTAAATTGATTTCTAAAGGTTGTCTCTATTATATTGTGAGGGTCAAGGATCTTGAATCCGAGAATCCTCCTTTGAAGTCGGTCCCGTAGTGAAGGATTTTCTGGAAGTCATTCCCGATGACTTACCCGGAATTCCCCTCGAACGAGAAATAGATTTTGGCATAGATTTATTGTCGGATACACAACCCATTTCAATCACTCCTTCTCGGATGGCCTCGGCGGAGTTGAAGGAAATTAAAGCTCAACTCAAAGATTTGTTGGATAAGGGTTTCATCCAACCTAGTATATCTCCTTGGGGTGCACCGATTTTATTTGTGAAGAAGAAGGATGGATCTCTTCGTATGTATGTTGATAACCGACAGTGAAATAAAGTGACCATTAAGAACAAGTATCCACTCCCTAGGTTTGATGACTTACTTTATCAACTTCAAGGAGCGAGGTACTTTTCAAAAATTGATTTGAGGTCGGGTTATCACCAACTTAGGGTGAGAGGTGTTGATGTTCCGAAAACAGCCTTCCGAACAAGATATGGTCATTTTGAGTTCTTAGTGATGTCCTTTGGTCTTACAAATGCCCCGGCGGCTTTCATGGATCTTATGAATCGTGTGTCTAAAAATTTTCTAGACTCATTTGTTATTGTATTTATTGATGAAATCTTGATATACTCTAAAAGTGAGGATGATCACATGAATCATTTGATGATAGTATTGCATGCCCTCAAAGATTACCAACTCTATGCTAAGTTTGGAAAGTGCTAGTTTTGGTTAAGATCGGTTGATTTCCTTGGTCACATTGTTTCTAGTGTGGGTATAGAAGTTGATCCAAAGAAAACTGATGCGGTCAAAAGTTGGCTTAGACCTATGAATCCTTCCGACATCCGAAGCTTTTTGGGTTTGGCCGGTTACTACTGGAGGTTTGTTGAGGGATTTTCATCTATTGCATCTCCATTAACTACCTTAACTCAAAAGAAGTCCAAGTTCGAATGATCGGAATCTTGTGAGAAGAGATTCCAATTGTTGAAAGATAAGCTCACCTCCGCTCCGGTTTTGACCTTACCGGATGGCACCGAAGTGTTTGTAGTATATTGTGACACTTCCCGAGTGGGTTTGGGTTGTGTCCTCATGCGGCATGGTAAGGTTTAGCTTATGCCTCGAGACAACTCAAGGTGCATGAGAAGAATTATCCAACTCATGACCTTGACCTAGCGGCCGTAGTCTTTGCTTTAAAGATTTGGAGACACTATCTCTATGGGGTACATGTGGATGTGTTTACCGACCACAAGAGTCTTCAATATGGTTTTAGCCAAAAAGAATTGAATCTCCGACAAAGGAGGTGGTTGGAACTCTTAAAAGATTATGCTATGAGTGTCCTTTACCACCCCGGAAAAGCAAATGTGGTTGCGGATGCTTTGAGTCATATATATATGGGTAGTGTGTCACATATGGTGGAAGATAAAAGGGAGTTAGCCCGTGATGTACATAGGCTAGCCTAGTTGGGTGTCCGACTTGAAGATTCTCCAAAAGGAGGTGTTATGGTTCGTCATAATTCTGAGTCATTGATTGTCGTTGACATGAAGTCTAAGCAACATCTTTACCTTATATTGATCGAACAAAAAGAGTCGGTTCTCAACAAAGCAATAGAAACTTTCTCTTAAACAGAAGATGGGGTGCTTAGGCACCAAGGAAGATTATGTGTGCCGAATAAGGATGGCCTAAGAGATACAATCTTAGAGGAGGCACATGGGTCTCGATACTCCATCCATCCGGGAGCCACCAAAATGTATCGTAACTTATGTGAGATTTATTGGTGGAACAGAATGAAAAGAGACATAGCACATTTTGTGGCTAGGTGCTCAAATTGGCAACAAGTCAAAATCGAGCACCAAGGACCCGGAGTTCTAACTCAAGATATTGATACCCCCACTTGGAAGTGGGAAGAGATCAATATCGACTTTGTGGTAGGTTTGCCTCGAACCGTAGGCAAAATGATTCCATTTGGGTCATTGTGGATTGATTGATTGATACCCCCACTCGGTAGAAGATTATGCACAGTTGTACATTAAGGAGATTGTGATATTTCATGGGGCCTCGTTGTCGATTATTTCGGATAGAGGTGCCCAATTTACTTCCCATTTTTGGAGGTCTTTCCAAAGTGGGCTTGGTACTCAAGTGAAGTTTAGTACCGCATTTCACCATCAAATGGATGGTCAAGCGGAACGCACCATCCAAACCCTAGAAGACATGTTGAGAGCGTGTGTCATTGACTTCAAAGGTAATTGGGATGACCACCAACCTTTAATAGAATTTTCCTACAACAATAGCTACCACTCGAGTATTGTTATTGCACCCTTTGAAGCACTTTATGGTAGAAAGTGTCGATCTTCGGTTGTGTTGTTTGTAGTAGGGAATTTGCCCTTCTTGGTCCCGAGGTAGTCTATGAGGCTACGGAAAAAGCTCGACTTATAAGGGATAGGTTGAAAATGGCTCATAGTTGGCAAAAGTCTTATGCCGATAACAGAAAGAGTGATCGTGAATTTGAAGTAGGTGATTGGGTCTACTTGAAGATCTCACCCATGAAAGGGGTGATGAAGTTTGGTAAGAAGGGGAAACTTATCCCCCGGTATGTTGGGCGTTATGAGATCTTGAAACGTGTCGGAAAGGTCGCTTATGAGTTGAAATTACCCATCGAATTGGCCCTGGTTCACCCAGTGTTCCATATTTCTATGTTAAAGAAGTGTATAGGTGACCCGGTGTCCATTGTACCATTAGAAGGTTTAGGGGTGAATGAGAACATTTCTAATGAAGAGGTTCCGGTCGAAATCCTTGATCGTCAAGTTAAGAAGTTGAGGAATAAAGAGGTTGCCTCAGTAAAAGTCCTATGGAGAAACCACCTAGTTGAGGGTGCAACATGGGAGGCCGAGGCCGACATGAAGTCCCGCTACCCTCATCTTTTTCCTCCTACTCCTAGCCAAAGTTGAGGTTAGTAGTTTCTCTTAATTAGGTATAAATTTAAAATCATGTGTGTTTATGATTATGACATGATCTCCTTGTATGTGCATATTTTTGTGAAAATATATGCTTAAAGTTGTATTTTGAGTTTTCACGAATTTTGTTTCTCATGATTAAAAATGCACCCATAGATGTTGTGTGATGTTTTCTTCATGAGAGTTGTAATGAGCATGCTTGATGTTGTCTTGCTAAAGAAATGTCTTGTTAATTGTTTAGCATTAATGTTGATACTCATTGAATATGGAGAAGGTAGTTCCTCCTATACTTATGTGAAGTAAAGAGTTTTGAGCACAATGATGTTGTGGATAAAATACCTATATGATATGATGATATGATGTTGATGTAATTGATTGTTGTGCTGCTAGTTCAAGTCTTTGTCTCCCTAGAAAGAAGTCCAAGCGACATTCGGGGACGAATGTTCCTAAGGAGGGGATATTGTAACACTCCGGAAATTCTATGACATAAGTTAGAGCCTCACCTTATGAATAATGATTTAAAAATACTTAAAATAATGTTTATAAACCTAAACAAATGTAAATGACTTGGTTTGGAAGAGTAAAAGGCTAAACGTCAAGAAACGACCACGACGTGTGAAAACTAGAGAAGAATGTGTTCTAGTGTGTCCTTAGGTTTTGGGCAGGTTTGGGAGTGTCATATGATGGTATAATCTTATAAAAAGAGTTTAAATACGTAAATATATGTTTATAGGGTCAAAATATTCAAATACGATGCCCCGGGACCACTCTAAGGTGCCCCAAAGGGGACCCCAACCATGGACAAGCAAGCTGCCCAGGCAGCTTGCAAATTGCTCTTGGAGGGAACAAGGGCGCGTTGCGGACTTGCTCACCCAAGGAGCAAAATTTGTTCGCAACACGGTCATGTCGCGGACTCTACTATCTCGAAATTTAATTCCAAATATCTTCATTAAAGATTCCATTTAAGTAAGGGGTATTTAGAGTACTTTAGGGGACGTGTATATAATAATTTTTAAGTCAATTTACCTCACTTTTATCACTCAAACACAAAACCCCAATGATCTAAACCTAATGTTCCTCCTTCTCTCTACCCCCTCTCTCTTCTCAAGAATTCCATTGAAGAAGATTGGAGCTTCAAGAAGAAGACCAACTCTCCAAGGTTTCAACTCGGATTTTTGTGCTTAAATATCCTTCATCATATTGTTTTAATTTGTGAGCTTTTGTTAGTGTGAACAGAATTTGTGCTTCGGTACATGAAGCCCATAAAAATTGTGAACATAATTTTTTAGAGATTTCTTTTGGGTTACAACTAATATTATGTTAGTTTGTAAACTGGGTTTTAGATTTTCTGTTTTTTTCATTGTGATTTCTCGATCTGCTTTACTACGTAGGAGTTCTTGTATTTTTCCTCAATGTTAATTTTTGTAAGTATTTTCTACAGGTTTGTACTTGTTATTATATATATCTTGATGTTTAGATTTTTTTTAGTTTTTGCTTTAGCAGAAAAGATTATTAGTCTTTGGTGGTGAGCTTGCTAGTTATAAAAAATAGTTTTCTGTGAGCTTGGTAGCATATGGTACACTGTTAATAGTTTTTTCTAATTTTGTTAGGATTTTCTCTTTGAGTTTGGTAGAATATTTATCATGTGAGCTTGGTAGCATATTGATTTTCAATAATACTAATTTCAATTTATTTTTTCTCCTAGAAAATTATCCTACACGTGAGAAGATTTAGTGGACTTGAACTTGAATTTTGACTTAAAGTAATTGTCATGGCTGGGTAAGAACTTCTTATCCTCTCTATTTTCTTATTGTTCTATTTTTATATTATATATAATGTTGAAGAATCAGTTTCAATTTTAGGATCTATTTATATTGTTAATGCATAAATTAATGTATATCTTAGACATTTTACATCAGCTTTTAATAATTAGGATCTCAAATAATTTATCTAAGTGTTGGATGGATTATCCAAGGTATAGTAAAGAGTATATTGATGGTGTTCAATCTTTTTTGGACTTTGCTTACTCTGTTACAGATCCTCAACGAGAACAAATTCAATGCCCATGTTCAAAGTGTTGTAATATCCATTGGTATCGAAGGAATGTAATATATCATCATTTAATATGCTATGGCTTTGTCAAGGCTATACAAGGTGGATCAATCATGGGGAATGGGAAATACTGAAAAATGTTGATACTAACATGGATAAAGCTCACTCATATGATGATATTGATGGATTGTTGAATGATACCTTTAGAGATATTGTACAAGATGAATGAGCTTATGAAGGCCCAAATGAAGACGCCCAAATTTTTTATAATTTAGTTAATGAGGCAAGCCAAGAACTATATCCAGGTTGTAAAGGTTTCTCTAAATTATCATTCAGAAATCGTTTATAGTTGTTGAAGTGTCTCCATGGATGGAGCAATGCTTCTTTTACTTCTCTGTTGGAGTTATTGAAAGAAGCGATTCCTGAATCTTACAATAAAGCCAAGGCCGTGGTAAGGGATTTAGGTCTTGACCATAAAAAGATTGATGCTTGTCCTAATGATTGTATGTTATTTAGAGGTGACCATAAATATGATGAGTATTGCCATGTTTATGGAGCTTCTCGATTTGTTGAACATCCTAAAGTAGATAGTGAGCTTGAGTCTTCTAAGAAACCTCATCGTGTTCCAATTAAAATATTGAGACACTTTCTGTTGATTCCTAGACTCAAAAGGCTATTTATGAGCAACGTTCTAAAGATGGAAAGTTAAGGCATCCTGCTAATGGATGAGCATGGAAATAATTTGATAACATGCATCAAGAATTTGCAAAAGACTCGTAATTTGAGACTTGGCTTAGCAAGTGATGGATTCAATCCATTTCGAGCCATGAGCATATCTCACAGCACATGGCCAGTTATGTCAATGGTGTATAATTTACCTCTATGAATATGCATGAAATCAGAATGCCTTATGCTTTCTTTTCTTATACCTGGACTGCGATCACCTTGAAATGACATTGACATTTATCTACAACCATTAATAGAAGAGTTGAAGGAGTTGTGGGAGTTCGGGGTAGAAACATATGATGCTTCAAAAAATCAAAATTTTCAAATGCAAGAAGCTCTTTTGTGGACAATTATTGACATTCTTGCATATGCTTTGTTGTCCGGTTGGAGTACAAAATGAAAGTTGGCTTGCCCTTGTTGTAATTATTGCACTAACTCGTTCTATCTAAAACATAGTCGAAAAATCAGTTATATGAGCCATCGTGTTTTTCTACTTATAGATCATCCGTGAAGATTTGACAAAAATCTTTTAATGGAAAGACAGAATTCAGGTCTCCTCCTCCTTTATTGCAGGGAACAAATCTGCTTAATAACCTACAGAATGTTGAAAATGTAATTGGAAAAGTGCAAAATAAACAAATAATGGCCCATGGAAGAAACGATCAATCTTTTTTGAATTGTCGTATTGGCAACACAATTTGCTGCGTCATAACCTTGATGTAATGCACATAGAGAAGAATATAGTTGATAGTATAATTGGAACACTTTTGGATATTTCTGGCAAGACGAAGGATCATCCAAATGCTCGTTATGACCTCAAAGAGATGGGCATTAGGAAGAGCTTTCAACCAAAAGATACAAAGGATGGTAGGAAAGTAAAGCTTCCAACAGCGTGCTTTTCAATGTCTAAAGGAGAAAAATCTATTTTTTGTGGTGTTCTCAAAAAGGCAAAGCTGCCTGACGTTAGTGCTTCTAATATTTCTAGATTTGTGAAGCTAGCTGAAAGAAAAATATCTAATTATAAGACTCATGATGCACATTTCATGTTACATTATCTGCTACCTATACCTATTAAAAGCATATTTCGTGATCATGTTGCTATTCCTTTGATTCGTTTAAGTTCCTTCTTCCGTCGTTTATGTCAAAAAGGTATTACATTGGAAGAACTGGATCGTTTAGAACTAGAGATTAAAGAAACATAGTGTCAGTTGGAGCGAATTTTCCCCCTAGCTTTTTTGATATAATGATTCATTTGTCTGTTCATTTGGCGAATGAGGTAAGATTAGGAGGTCTAGTACAACATCGATGGATGTATTCTCCTGAAAGAGAAATGGGCACTTTTAAGTCATATGTTCGTAACAGAAGGCATCCAGAAGGATGTACTGTAGAGGCACGTCGGGTTACAGACTGTTTGAATTCATGCTCTAGATATTTTCACGAGGGTATACAAACCAAATTTAACAGAAGTCCCCGAAATGATGATGAATGTGTATCACCAGATGTGCAAACTTCTAACTTGTTTCCTAATTGAGGTTGGCCACTAGGTGCAAAAAAAGGCGAGCTAACCTTTCTCGATAACAAGTCACGACATAATGCACATGGATATATACTGAACAATTGTGATGAAGTTCTAGAATATATTAGGTAAATTGATTCACTAGTATTATATCATTTATTGTATATACTTCTTAAATTATTTTACTCATTTGATTGCTAACAAATAACAATATTTGTTCTGTAGAGAGCATGAACTTGAGATTAGTAATCAGGGAAAAGGATCTAAATGGAGTAAGGACAAAAATCACAGTCAAAGCTTCTCTCAATGGTTTGAAGCTCGTGTAATGCATGAGGATGTGCCAGATTTGATAAAACAGTTATTGAGAGGACCCAATTCAGTTGCTAAAAGATATGCAGGGTATATTATAAATGGGTATAGATTTCAAACAAGGCGACATGAAGCACAACGTAAAACACAAAATAGTGGTGTTACATTAGTTGCTTTAACTACGAGTTTTGCAAGCTCTAAGGATAAAAATCCGATTGATGCAAATTTAACTTATTATGGTAAAATAGTTGATATCCTTGAGTTGGATTACTATAACCATTTTAAAGTTGTCCTATTTAAGTGTGAATGGTATGAGGCTAAAGAGGATCTTTATGGCTTTACTTATGTCTACTTCAACGAAAGGTGCTCTCAGGAAGAGCCTTTTCTATTAGCATCTCAAGCTCATCAATGTTTTTATGTGAAGGATCCATATGATGATGATAAGCATTATGTTATGAAAATAGTTCCAAGAGACTTATGTAGTATGAGTGATGAAGCAAAATTTGATGTCCCCCAAAGTTATATAAATGAGCCATATGACCATTCAATGGGCCCTTCTATACCTGAAGATAATGGTGAAGTTGACTTAGTGAGGAGTGATATACCAGCCACAGTTATTAAGGTGTATCCACGTGAATTTGTTGCTGAAGAACCTGAACATGAATCTGAGGATGAGGATGAGTTCGATATTGAGGATACATCATAAGTTCTTTCTTTTATTCTACAATTTAACTCTGCCTTACATAGTTAGCTTTAAGTCTTTGGAATTGGGAGTTAAAAATGGTTCATTTTACAAAGTTTTTAAGTTTTTACGTTTTATAGTTGTCACTTTGTTTTGTAATTCTCCAATAAAGTTATCATTGATTGCTTTTCTTGTTCTGAGAAATCTTTGAAGGTATACAACATTTTATCTTGTTTGCACTATATTTCTGCATTTCTGCATTGTTTTATCTTTTTTGCACTATATTTCTGCATTTCTGCATTGGTGCACTATCTTTTAATTTTCTGCACTATGTTTCTTTATTTTCTGCTTTGCATTTTTACATTTTCTGCACACTTTTCACTGTAATTTTGTATTTTCTGCAGCGTCATATATCTTTTGCACTATATTTCTGCATTTCTGCATGGCTGCACTATCTTTTAATTTTCTGCACTATGTTTCTTTGATTTTTGTTCTATATTTTTACACTTTCTGCACACTTTGCACTGCAGTTTTGTATTTTCTACATTATTTTATATTTTATGCACTATATTTCTGCATTTGTACACTATTTTCTGTATTTTTTTTTCATTGCTGCACTACCTTTTAATTTTCTGCACTATATTTCTATATTTTCTACAAACCTTACATTGCATTTTTATATTTTTTGCACTAAACTCTTATTAGTTGCTATACTAACTATTATTTTTATATGAAGAATGAATCAAGGAGCAGCCTTAAAGAAAAAGGTTCTGAATTCTAACAATGCTTCAAGTCCAATAAAGAATGTAAGCTTTGATTATCAATTTCAACCAAGTGCTGAGCTGTGCAAACAATTTCAAATTAAGAAGGAAAAACTTGACAATGAACGCAAGAATCTACTTAAGAAAGGAAAAAATTCCGATCAGGCACCACCTTATGAAAGGAAGAATTATATGTCTATTACATCAAATGCAAGTGAAAGACAACCTATGCAGAGATCAATTCAGTTTGAGGAGTCAATTCAAATGCAAGAGAGGAGTAAACTACCTATACATAAATATGTGACCCAACTTTTATCAAGGAAAGAAGTTAACACTTCCCATATGACTGAAAGAACACAAGGTGAAGAAGAAAATCAACTTGATATTGAGGAGCTACAAAATTACAAAAAAAATCTAAGAAAAAGTAACTTGTACCAACGATGAGTCTTAATCATTTTCTAGAAAAAAATGGGATACATGTGGGTGAAGAAGAACCTTATATTCAGCCAGCAGATGATGTTAGATCTATGCCATCTCCATGTATTAATGAAAACAATATCGAAGTGGCTGATGGTGTTGCGCCAGAAGAAGTTGATGAGTGTGTTCGAGATAAAGATATGGACATAAATTGTTCAAAAGATGGTTTGTTTTAAATCTTCTTTTGGTAGTTATATAAGTTTAATCGCATTGTAAATTTTAAAGTTGTATAGTATGCTTTATCTTATTGATTAATATTACGTTAAATCAGGAACTTTGGAGAAGAAAAAGGTTCGAGGGCACACAACATGTAAGACTATTCATGCAAGAAATTTTGAAGAAAGAGAGGAGGTGACATTTGATCATGGACAAGCTGTCGGACCAACTGGAAAAAGAGTGTCTGATTTGAGCAATATTCTAGGAACAATTGCTAGGATTTCTAGATTCATCACCTTGTTGTATACTGGTTGGCTTGTTGTGCCAAAAGATACTAAACTACACATGTGAGAATATGTCAAAGTAAGAATACTCAACCTTTTATGTATCTGTTTTATTATGTCTATTTTACTAGTAACATATATGTTATTTGTGTAGACCAAGTTTATAATTCCATCAGAAGGAGAAAAATGGGTGATGGATGGTCTTCGTGATGCTTGGAGGCAACATAAGAGATATGTTAAGGAGTATTATTTTGATAAGTATAAAACACTGGAAGATAGGCAAAAAAATTGTGCTAGTTGGATACCAGAAGTTCAATTTCGCCAGTTGATAGAGTACTGGGAGCTTCCAACTTTTATAGTGAGATAAAAATAATGCATTTAATTCTTTAACCCATATATATATTAATTACTTTTTCTTAAATTACAGGCCATGTGTTCTTTAAATTCTCAAAACAGAAAGAAACAAAAATGGAGGCATCGAATGGGGCCTATTAATTTTGAAAGAGTACGCATGGCACTGGTATCATTTTAGACACTTTGTAGATAAATATTTTTTTATCTTTTATATTTTGTTAGATTACATGTTACTTGCTTATATTTTTTTACTTTTTTTGTAGCGTGCAACCAAAGAGAATAATGAGGAACCATCAAAGGTTGAAATGTTTATTGCAACTCGTACGAAGAATGGAAAACAAGTTGATCCTGAAACTGAAGTTGTAATAGTAAGTAATTCTTTTTACCGTTAATTGCTTTTCAAAGCCCTTGACTTTCCAACTAAGTAAGCATGTATGTACAGTAATTTCAATGTGTTGTTTCTTTCCTGCTTATCACAAGATTCATGATCTTAATTTAAGGCAGTATTTGACTTTTAACTCTCATCTTGCTTTATCAAGACAATTCATAATGTATTATTTATAGGCTGAACTTCAAAATCATCAACACTTGGGGGGAAACAACAGATGACTCATTTAAGGCAGTGTTTGGAAATGAGCAGCCAGGTCAAATTCGATGCTATGGTAGATCTGTGACAAGAACTTCTTTAAAAAAAGATTAGGAAATCATCAAAATCAAACAAAAATATGCTGATGAAATCAATTCATATAAGGAAGAAGTTAAAGAATTGAAGGAAGAAGTGGTTGAATTGAGAAAGTTGGAAGGGTTGAATGAAGAAGTGCAAGAATTGCAACAACTGCGACATATCATGAAATTGTTGGTAAAAAATAATCGTGGACTAAACCTTGAGGATGCAGAAAGGTTTATCGGATCTAACCAACCATCTCCGGTTGATTCTAGTAGTGCACGGGCTACAAGAGGCCAAAATCTTCCACGTTCCTCTGAATCAACTCATGGACCGACTCTTGGAAAGGTATTATCAGTTTGACTATATTTAGGTACTAAATACTAAGATATGTACAATCTTTTTCATTTATGCAGCGTTCTTATCTTCTGCATTCTGTTTCTTCAAGTTTGTTCTATATTTCTACATTTGTGTAATCAATACCACATTTTTCTGCATTTGTGTGCTGCATTTTAGCATTATTTTCATGTGTTTCCGCATATCTATGATTTACTGCCTCCCACATCATAACGAGATTGTAGGTTAATATTATACTTTTGCATAATTGCAGTTTAACATATTATTGAATTATAGTTTTACATTTTCTAAGTATACTTACTTTCTATCTAATCAAGTTTCAATTTCACTTTTAACCTGTAGGAAATTAATGGCGATGCAATTGGAAATGGTGACCGAAAGTTAAGTTGATTCGGTTGACCAACTTTATCCATTTATGATCTAATATTATTCATGATACTACATCAATAGTTTGGATGTTTTAAATTTAATTAAAAGTACTATAGCACACTTTGAAGTAGTTTGCATTACTAACTGTTCATGTTGAATATTAGAATATTTCAAAGTTTTTGTATTGTGAAGATATTTTTGGTTCTCTCTTATTTAATGTGATGCTTTATATTTCTTATTTAAAAAGTGGTTTCAAGATACATATTATAATAATAATTTTTTAAAAAATTCTGTTATTATATTTTAATTTTTAATTAGAAAGTCGTGGCTTAGCTTGTATAAATGTGGCCACATAGATATAGGCATAACTACCTTCACAAACATTTTTATAGTGTGGCTAAATGTTGAAAAACAAGTAACAAGTTTAAAGTGTTGCCTAGAAAGAATGAAATGTCACACTTCAAAAATGTTGTTTTAAAGAACAAAAGTGTGCCCGTAGATGGTATACAGAAGCGTTGTCATAGGTGAATGCAAAGGCAACGCTTCTTGTAATTCGTAGCCTTTTCCTCTTAAAAGTGTTGCCTTAGGGAAAAGGTTACGCTTGTTTAGGCGACCCCCTTAAAAGCGTTGCCATTGGTAAAAAAGTGTGGCCTTTGATCAAAGGCAACATTTATTTATAGTTTAGGCCACATTTTTCAACTGTGGTAGGAGGGCAAATTTGTTGTAGTGTTCAAAGGGTGCCATAACAATACTCCAGTGGTAGCTATTGTTGTAGGAAAATTCTATCAAAGGTAGGTGGTCATCCTAATTACCTTTGAAGTCAATGACACACGCTCTCAACATGTCCTCTAGGGTTGGATGGTGCGTTCCGCTTGACCATTATTACACTCAAAATACACCTCCCTAAAGAAGCATAAGCGGTCGTTATTAAGTAAACAACCAAACTTGTAGGTTGGGGTCGATCCCACGAGGAAAATGGTTTAAACTTTAATTTAACCAACAATTATATTCGATTAGTCAAATAACTTCATGAAACAAGTAATGAAAAGGAGGGGGGGGGTTTGTGAAACAGATTGTAAGAATTTAGTAAGTAATCAGTAATCAAAACTCAATTTTGTTTGTTATCAAGATGAGAGAAATAACTAGGGTATACGTGTTCTCCACAAGCTCATAACGCAGTAATCCTAGTAATAGGAATCCTTTCCTAGTGTACTACATGCAAAGTGATAAGTTAGGTATCTCTAAATTCTTGGTCCGGCATATAGAGAATTTCACCCCGCACCTTGGTCCAGCTACGTGTGTATAATTTACTAACTCTTACCTTTATCTCATATTGGACATCATAATCGATGTTTGGCTTAGTTATTACTTCGCACCAATCGACACTAGCCTATTAGATAGTATCACACTAAATCTATGTTGATAATTCTTTTCTTATTAATTACCTTCTTGGTCCGACAAGTAGCAACAAGGCGAGTTCTAACGCGTGTACTAGTTAAAAATACTTCTAAACGAAAGAATTATCAATGCATGCAAAATACTATTCACGAATTGCTTATTTACTATTCATACCTTGTTAACCGGTCATGGTTCCCACAACCCTAGTTGTGGGGTTTAGCTACCCATAATCATATGAACACAATTCATTGTTTTAGATGAAAGAATTATGAACTTACGTATGAAGAATAATAAACCCAGAAATTCAACTTGAATTGCAACACCAAAATCTTCAAAATGAACTTAGGAAATTAATAATTGCTAAAGTTGCAAGATAATCTCCCAAGTCAAGAACTAGAATAGAATAATAATGTCTAACCCCCAAAAACGAGGTTTACATGTCCTATTTATAGAAAACAAGTCCAAAATTAAAAGGGAAAAAAAATAAGGAAAGCTTGTTACAGTCACGCGTCTTCATTCCACGAGACTGACTCACGGACCGTCAATGGATCTATGGTCCATGAGTCCCTTCTATCAGCCATGACTTAGAAAATATTTCAACTTCCAAAAATTAGCTTCTGTGAAGCAAACGACGAAACTGCAGTACAGACAGTAGATCTACGGTCCATCAATCCCCTTCCGTAGCTCTACACTTAGAATCTTCAAAAATTAGGTACTGGAACCCTTGCAGTATCAATCTACGGATCAACAGTACGGTCCGCAAATCAATCTACGAACCGTCAATGGTCACCGTGGTTCTACACTTGGTCAGATTTCCCTGATTTGCCTTCCATGCCTTGACTTCTGATCTACGACCACCATCTACGAAGCGTCAATGGACCTACAGTCCGTAGATGCCCTTTTCTGTATTTCTTTCAGTTGTCTCTTTATTTCCGCGCCCGAACATCTTTCCTGCCAAATATAATAAAAACACATTAAAAACCATACAGAAAGGTTGTAGACACACACAACTTGTAAGTGAAATGTATTAGAAATACCGTAAACTCACGGTATATCAACACCCTCAACTTAAATTTGTTGTTTGTCCTCAAGCGACACACTAAGACTCTAAATGACACTTGTATCTCAAAGTTTTCAAAATCATTAATGGACATAGACATACTTAAGGAAGTATCTCATAGGGTCAATCTTAATACTCAACTTAGACATGCTTAAAGAAGTATCTCCTAGGGTTCAACCTAATAATGAACTAAGATGTGGTTAAAGAAGTACCTCATAGTGTTCTAAGGTTTAAAGAGAGGGACTAGTTTCCAACCAAGAAGTATAAGCACGAGGACCTAAAGGAATACTTAATGTGGATGAGATTATACGATCTTATTCATGCATTGCACAAGTATTACTTGGGGTTACCTAGGAAGTGTTTCTCTTGTATGATATATGTTTAGATGGATTGTTGCTATAGTTGCCTTCCATTTTATGATTGACTAAATGTGAGAGATTACCTTGTCTATGAGAAGTAAGCTAAAAGATGACATCAAATATGATAAAGAAGTATGATGACCTAATAGTGGTACTTAGCCTAGGTGGGATTATGGGGTCTCACCTATGCATTGCACAAGTATAACTAGGAGGTTACTTATGAAGTTTTTCTTATGTTAAGAAGATTTGAGAATAAACCAAGATTTTGAATAGTTGGTATTTCCTATGTTATTAGATTATGTCTTATGATTGACTTATGCTCATATTATGCCTATATTGGAGATTATGATATTGTCTCTTATTCTTATGACTTATGTCTTATGTTTGGGTAACCTCTTTGTTATGCTCTCCGGCAACATTGAGTTCTATCTTTGAGGCTAGGTTCTTAGAATGAGCAAGAAGTTGAAGATTTGGTGACTACTCATAGCATCGAGGATAAATCTAGCATTCCCTTTTATGTCTCTCTTTATGTTTTAGACTTTTGTATGGGCTGTGTCCCCAAGTTTTATTCAAGTAAAGTATAGATGGTTTGAGACAAAGTGTAGTAAGACTTGCGCTTGCGTTTATAAAATTTTTTGATTGTATGGGAAATGTTTTTAAATTTCCATATTTTTCTACTATCTTATGTTATGATATGATAAGGACTTGTATGAGATCCCTTTGGGGTCAGGTAAGCCATGTTACATCTAGGGTGTACCCCTGGGTCATAACAAACTTGATAATCACAGCAAAAGGTTTAGAATGGTTCTAGGATTGTCTCAAAACCACATCTAGTAGAGTGTTGTTCATAAGTGTGAAGCGCACTACATTTATGAATAGGAAGTTATTAGATGAGTAGGAAACTTCACTTCTTTATTCTCTAAGTGGTGCCATAGAGTTTAGCTTTAGTAGGTCTTTTTCATAACCCGTGCCCTAAGATTTTCAGGACATGGCTTATACAAGGTAAAATGCTCGGAGACATGAGGAAGGAAATATGGAGCAAGAGGTTTCTCTCAAAGTTCCACCCCAAGCTCCTCCTCAAGCTCTAATTTACCCTATAGAGGAGAATGTCACTCATGCGGAGATTAGGTCTACTATCCAATTGTCGGCTCAAGCCGTGAAGGTGTAAGCAAATAGAGATGTTGTAGCTATGGAAAACCCAATAAGGGGGATGGTTGCTTCTAGAGTGAGAGGGTTTTTGTGGATGAACCCTCTGGAGTTTTATGGCTCCAAGGTGGAAGAGGATCTTAATGGGTTTATAGAGGAGGTTTACAAAGTACTTGCTATCATGGGGGTGACTTCGATAAAAAAAATGGAACTAGCCGCTTACCAATTGAAGGATGTTGCTCAAATATGGTATGAACAATGGAAAGATGGTTGGCCAGTAGAAGCGGGCCCAATAGAGTTGGAAGTATTCAAAATAGCATTTCTTGAGAGGTTCTTTCCCCTGGAATTGAGGGAGGCTAAGGTAGAAGATTTTATCATGCTTAAGCAAGGTAGCAAGAGTGTTAAGGAGTATCAATTAAAATTTGCTCTATTTTCTAAGTATGCTCCATATACAGTAGATAATCTGAGGGATATGATGAGTAGGATTTTGATGGGTGTTTTTGAATTAGTTAAAGAAGAATGTCGTACGACGATGCTTGTGGGTGACATGGAAGATCTCTAGGCTTATGGTGTATGCCCAAAAAAATTGGGAAGTCAAAACATACGAAATAATCATAGTGAGATGAATTGAGATAGGACCAATGAGGGGAACTTTTATAATGCTAACTCTGATGGACAATATAGGCCTAAGTCCAACCAAAGGTATTTCAGTCAAGATTCTTCCAACACCCCTAGGTTTGACCAAGAGAAAGGTAGTGGGTCTCCTATTCATAAGTCTACTAGCACCAAGTGTGGAAGGAATCATTATGGTAAGTGCCTAATAGGCATGGATGGTTATTTTGGGTGTGGAAAGATTGGACACAAAATAAGGGATTGCCCGGTGCTTTAAGGTCAAGGGAAGTGAGGGTAAGCAAGTTGTTCCTAGGGGTCTAGATGAGACTGCCCAAAAAAAGAATAGGTTCTATGTCCTCCAAGCTAAAAATGATCAAGAGTGACCTCCTTATGTTGCTACCGGTATGTGTTTCGTGCTTCATTAGATTCTGGTATTATTTGGTCTTTTGGGACTTGATATGTGAGACTTGAAGTTGTCTTTAGTATAAATGATGTTTATAAAAGTTCGTTTGGGCTTTCTCCCAAGGGGGAGATAGTGTGCCTAGATAGCAAGGTCATTGTGTACTTATGTGTATCCATGATTTCCTTATATGATGCATGTTCATGAAAAAGCTTAAAACAAGATAAAAATGACTTATGTGCATTGTTTTCCTCATGTTGTAGTGCATTCAGTATAAGTAGCCTATTTGACTTGATAAGATGAATATATGAGCATACTTTAGTTGGAGTTAAGAGATTCCTCCATGAATAAATGTCTTTTTAGAGTAAATTGCAAATAGGCTCCATGTGTTTATGTTGAGCATGTTGTGACTAGGAGATGGTAGATCCTCCTTGATGACTAGTTATGAGAATTTCTTGCATCTTGGGTTGTTAGATGTAGTTCCTACTTCCTAGTGTTTCATTCAGTATGTCTAACTTGGAGTCGAACTTTTCCTCGTTGGTTGTGTGCACTCAGATGTGTTTCATGCATGATGGGTTGCTAGTCTAGAGTCTTGACTTTAAGAAGTGTTTAAAGTGTCATTTGAGGACGAATGTCCCAAGGGGGAGATATTGTAACACCCCGGATACTAGTAGGCAAAACTAGAGCTTTATTTTAGAGTTCTAGAGTTTGATATGTGAGTCAGAGTCGTAGATAAGAATTCCTGTACTTAGAATGAGGGGTTTAGGGGTTAAACGTCAAGGTACGTATTACACCCCGTAGTTTAGTAAAGCATCTAGGGCTAAATTGAAGGCTACAAGTCATGGCGAAGAGGGCATGACCCAAGGAAAAGGAGCAAGAGCCAAGGTTGCCCTAAGCTTGCCATGGTAATACCTTGGATCACGAGAGCCTTCATGGCTCGTGGTGCCACTCGCGGTGGTGAGGCAGTGTACCATCCAAAGCTGCCCAAAAAAGTCTCATTTTCACGAGCCATTTCATTGCTTGTGGTGAGGACCACGACTCATGGGAAGACTCGTGAAGAAGTATTAGTTTGTGGATGCCAAGTATCACAAGCCTTAACCACTGCCCAAGAACCACGGGCAGGACCAGGGCTCGTAGTCTTTACCACGGCTCGTGAGCCCTGTCGTGGTGCCTGGCACCGTGGCTACTTAGTGAGGGGTCTTTTAGTAAATTCCTTTTTAGCTAGTTTTAAGTGGGGGGTCATTTTGTATGAATTTTATACACCTATACAAACTAGTTTAACCCTTTAACCACCCAATTAAGTCATTATTTCACAAGACCCAAATCAAATTCCCAAAATACACTCCTCTCAAATATTTTTCTCTCTATGACTTGAAGAAGAAGATAGAGCTTAAAGCTTAGGTCAAGAACAAGACTCCATTGTTGCAAGCTTTGTAAGGCATTGTATCTAAGGTATGTTAGCTTATTCATCTATGGATTCTTTCATTCATAGAGCCCCCTAAGGGTGGCAAAGGAACCAGGAGGTCCCGGTACCGGTTCCGGTCCGTTACCGGTTCCATCTCGGTTCCGGATAGTACCAGTCCGGGAGGGGTAACGGGATGGAAATTGGGATTTACCGGTCCGTCCCAGTCCGGTTAGTCCCAGTTCCGTCCCGATTCCGGTCCGGTTTCGAACAATATTTTTATTTTTATTTTTAATCTGAAATTTCATATTTTATAGCCGTTGGGCAACGGGTTTTGGGCCCCACCAACGAATCTTTTACCCCCATAACCCCATTTTACACCTCCCTACCCCCCAAACATTTTTTAATACCCCAAACTTCTTAAAACTACATTTTCATCCTTTTTTTTAAACTATAAATACCCCTAATCTTCCATTCTTTTCACTCACAAAATATCTTCTAAACTCTCTACTCTCTACTCTCTAAATTCTCTTATTCTCGTTAAAATTACGAATTTGATCTTTAGAAATTAGAGCTTCAAAATTCAACTTTCAATTTTCGGCTTCCGGTCATACACGTCTACTTTTTTATGTAGACGTTTGGTACATCGTTCCAACTCACTTTTCATTTAGTTATTTATTTGTTTGCATTTAATTATTTATTTTGTGATGAATTAATCTCTAGTCTCTACTTATTTAGTTATTTATTTGTTTAAAACTTTGCTAATCATTTTCGTATTATATATAATTTGCTCACTTTTTATATTTGAATATGGATTTCGGAAAAAACATTATTGAAAAGGGTAAAACAACCATAGTTAATTCGTTCACAAATTTATCTAGCTCAAAATTCAAGAAAAATAAAAAAACCGGTAGTACTTCTTAATCTAAAACTAAAAAAACTTCTCAATTAAGAATAAATACGAATGATTATACGCATGTTGATGAAACTGTTTTTAATATTGATAGTAATAGTGGATTAGATCCTTATCATGAACATTTACAAAGAAGATTTGGTAATTTTGAAGACGAATTACCTGAAGATGATGAACATGATGATGTTAATGCTTATGTTGATAGTTTTGATAATAATGTTGATGAATATGATGATGATGAAACTGAGCCACCGTCGGCTACTAGTCCCACTCCCAATCCCTCTTCCCCGGCTCCCGCTCCCTTTTGTTGTCCCGCTCACATTCCCCCCGTGCATCCTAGGACTAAGGTAGAACGCGCTAAAAAATCAATTGTGTGGCAATTTATGACTCAAAATGAAGATAGAACACAAGCTATTTGTAATAAATGTAAACATAGAATGAATCATAAAACTGTAGGAAAACAGGGTGGGACGGGACATTTGAGTAATCATTTAATGTCATGTTGTAAAAATGAATTTTTGCATGCTAAAGTTGCAGCCGAAGCTAAAAAAATGGTACCACCCTTCCTGAAAATGTAGGAGTAGAAGGCTCTAATATGGTCCAAACACAATTAAATCTTTCTAATGTTTCTGGTTCTAGTATAAAACAGTCATATAGTAGATAAAAAGATCTTGAAGAATTAGCTAAAATGATTGTTGTTATGGGTTTGCCATTTGTTTTTGCTGAAAATCCCGGTTTTATTCATTATATTCAAATTGTGTATAATCCACATTTTAAAGGTTTTACTAGAAATACAATTAAAAAGGCTATCTTTGATTATCAAGCTCAACATTTTCATTATCTTCGTTGTTTATTTTATTATAACAATTGTAAAATAGCTATTACTTCTGATATGGGCCGTAGTGTAAATGGTAATGATTATTTCACAATTACTGCGCATTGGATTGATGAAAATTGGACTTTGCAAAAAAGAATTTTAGGTTATAAATGTTGTGAAATGCATAAAACTGGTAGTTATATAGCTCAAACATTTATAGATGTTTTGCAAAACTATGGAATTTGTGATAAAATAAGTAGTGTCATATTAGATAATGCTTCTAATAATAAAAATGATGTTGAAATACTAAAATCGTCTCTTTGCCCTACTTATATTGATGGTTTTCATATTAGGTATGATGCAAACATATATAATTTGATTGTTAGAGATGGTATAGCAATGTATGATTATGGTTGCACAAAAGTTGAAACTGCATGTCATTTTATTTTTAAATGTCAAGTTAAGTCTAGACGTAGAGATTTTGAAAATCGTTGTCATGAATTTAATCTTCCACCTAGAAAAAATCAAAAATCAATGTGTACTAGATGAAATTCGTTATTTGAAATGCTTGAAGTTGCATATGGGTATAGAAAACCTTTACAAATGGTTTGGAATGCTCATAATTCAATTATGACATATAGACTTGAAATGATTGGAATGACATAAAAGAACTTATAGAATTCTTTAAAGTTTTTTATTTAACTACAAAAAAAATATCTGCACTTTATTATCTAACTATTTGCTCTGTTTTACCTAATATTTGTTCTATTTCTAGTAAATTTTATAAATTCAAAAATAAACCAAGATTTGAAGAATCTGTTAAGAATATAATTGAAAATTTAAAAAAATATTTTTTTCCTATTCCTCAAATTTATTTAACTGCTTGTTTGTTAAACCCACATTACAAAGATGAAGGTGCATCACGAATGGTTGATAAAATATATTTTAATTTGGGTATTGATAGTGAAGATGATGAAACACCTAGTTGTCAAGATGTTTAAGATAGTATAAAAATTGAAGCTAGAAAATTGTACGACTTGTATAATTCTAATATAAGGAATGTAGTACATAACGAAGAGCCTCAAAGTTCTAGGAGTAGATATAATAATGAAGATGATATTGATGATATGATAGATTGTATTATTGAACTTTCTCATAATCATAGAAATGATTTTGATGCATATATTAATCAAAATACAGAACCTACTACTATTGATCTTCTAGAATGGTGGAGCAATCGCGGCCAAGGATTTCCAAAACTTCAACCGGTTGCTCGAGATGTGTTAGCTATTCAAGCATCTTCAGTAGCTTTGGAAGGCGCTTTTAGTGCAACAAGATTTCAAATTGGAGAGCATAGATATTTATTAGCAGCAGATAGCTTGGAGATATCTGTACTATTTAGAGATTGGATTAATGGCGAGAGAAGGAGTTATGGTCATCCACCTTTACCGACCAAATTTGAAAATGACGTTGATGAAATAATGCAAGATTTTAGTGATGACGGAATTGATGCAATGGAAGAACTAGCTAATCAACCAATTCCAGAGCATGTTACTAGAGAAATGTTAAATGATTTAAAAAAAGATTTCCTTGGTAGCATGAACTATTAAATTTAAATGTCTATTAGTATGAGTATAATAATTCGAGGCCTAATTCAAACAGAACCCTTCCTAGAAGGTGGCTGTGTAGATTAGATTTTTTAATACTATACTAATATTTTGTAACTCAACTTGTACTATTTAATTAATATTAATACAAGTATAGGCTATTCGCCTTAATTTTTTTTTATTATTGTCTTCAAAAGTTCAAATTTAACTTTTAAAGTGTGAAATTTAAACTTTTATAGTTTTAAAGTTTTAAATTTTCAAACTTTGAAAGTGTGAAATTTAAACTTTTATAGTTTTAAAGTTTGAATTTAAATTTTTAAACTTATAAAATTTAATGTGTGAAATTTAAACTTTTATAGTTTTATAGTTTTAAAGTTTGAATTTAAATTTTCAAACTTTTAACATTTAAATTGTGAAATTTAAACTAGTTTTATAGTTTTAAAGTTTGAATTTAAATTTTTAAACTTTAAAAATTTAAAGTGTGAAATTTAAACTTTTATAGTTTTATTGTTTTAAAGTTTGAAATTTAAATTTTCAAACTTTTAAAGTGTGAAAATTAAATGTTTTATAGTTTTAAAGTTTGAACTTTGAATTTAAACTTTCAAACTTTTAAAGGGTGAAATTTAAACTTTTATAGTTTTAAAGTTTGAATTTAATTTTCAAACATTTATAGTTTTATAGTTTTAAAGTTTGAATTTAAATTTTCAAACTTTTAAATTGTGAAATTTAAACTTTTATACTTTTAAAAGTTTGAAAGTTTGTATTTAAAACTTTAAAAGTATAAATTTTTAAGTGTAATGTTCCTAATTTTTTTAATTCTAATAAAAAAATTATAATTTATAACAGTTGGGACCCGGTTTCCGGTCCGGGACGGGTACACTGATTTTTTTTCGGAATTACCGGTTCCGGTCCGTCCCGGTTCCGGTTCAGTTCCGGCCCGTGGTGCCCGGTTTCGGTTCGGTTCCGGCCCGTGGTGCCTGGTTCCGTTCCGTCCCGGTCCGGTAGTCCCAGTTCCGGTCCCGTTGCAAGCCATAGAGCCCCCTATAATTCCCCAATTTGATGAAGAAAGTCCCCAATTCTAGCTAGGGTTTCTTCCAATGTTGTGGGTTTAGTTGGGTATGATTCCAATTGAGTGGATAGTACTTGTTTATGATTATTTTAGTATTTAATCATGTATATTAATGATATTACATGCTTTCCATGGTTAACCCTAGTTTAATTGATGAAATTGAAAAATGTGGGTTTATGCCTTGTGAACTGAAATTGAGGGATCATAGGTGATTCTCTAGAATTGATGTCATGTATAGTAATTGTTCAAGGATAGAAGGATGTAAACATGAATTGAACTAGATTATAGTATATATATAAAGGGTCATGACTAGTAATGATTGATATTGGGGCTATATGATGAATAATGACTAGAATTTCCTAAAGATGAAGCTTATGACTAGAATGTCTTGATATCTAGATGGGCATGATGATAGTATGAAGTAAAGCTTTGAGAAATAAGGTTTGTAGTCATGAGTGTTGACCCCTAGGGCATTGATAGTAAAGTCTACATGAGGATAGAGGTCTAATAGGTAGAATCGTGGTGAAAGGTTGTAACGACTTTGAAAATGATAGGATGACCTAGAGCCCTGACGTTTGGGTTAGTATTACTTTGAGTAGATGTATGGGCTGTTTTAGTACCTTAATGGGGTGAGGATTAAGTCTAGGGTTCAAGTAAGTACCTAGGCAAGCAAGTTAGGGTGAAGGGAGTCTTTCTCTTTGGTGGGCCTTTTGGCGATGGGGCTGTTTGGTCGCCCAATGACCCCCCACTTTGCCTAGGGGACTGCCCACATAGTGAGCCTACTGGAAAAAAGGCGAACTAGGTGCATGATCGCCAAGCTGGTTGGAGTTTTGCCCTTCTCCCCCTCCAATCGCCCGTTGGTCCTCCCCTTTGAGTAAGCCACTACATCAAAGGGTGGACTAAGTGTGTATTTGGCAAATCACCTAGTGCACTTGGCAAGCCCAATTGTCCAATAGGCTAACTAAAACGGGCAAGGCCTGAAATCTTAAGTTGTAACTTGTAGGGTCAAGTTCAAATGATGATAGCTCTTAGCTCAAAACGAATTAAGTGAGGAATTACCTACCCAATTAAAGGTCTCTAAGTCCTCTTTTTAACGCCACCGAGTTTCCCTTAATTCCGATCTCAGAGTATAAGGTTATGCCCAAAATAGTGAAGAACTGTCAAAATTGGCTAGCCAAGGGCCATTAGGCGAGTCGCCCAGTGCCCTTGGTGAGCCAAGGGGTGCAAAGGGCGATCTTAGACGGGTTTGGTGTAAAATTTTAAGTTTAAACTTTATGGGTCTTTAATTATTTTCTAAGTTGAGTCCCTATTATTTTATTCATTTCCCTACATGTATAAAACCCTTCCAATACCTAAACCCTTTCATTTTAGTCACTCCAAATAAAATTAAAGGAAAACCCATCTCCTCTCAATTTTTTCTCACTAGAAACCCTTGATTAGTGAAGAAGAAGAAGGGAGCAATAGAGGCTAGGGTTTGTCTATTTCAAGGTTGTTTCTTCTCAAATTTCTTGTGGATTCTTCGAATTAAGGTATGGTGGCTCTTTATCTAGGGTTAGCTTTCACCCTAGAGTCCTATCAAAGTGTTTTTCAAAGTTTGCAAAACTTCAAAACCTAGATCGTTCACTCTTTTCAACACGGGTTCAAACTATTATTATTTTAAATGGCTTTATTATGAAGTAATGTGGTGGTATTGATGTTGAATGGTGGTTTTATGAAAAACCCTCTCAAAGAACCCATGTTTTTTTAAAGTCTTCAATGGTGCCCTAAGAAGTGGATTTGTCGTTTGTTCAAACATGTGATTATGGGATGGTTAAATTGAATGAGTTTATAGAAGTAATATGATTATGCATGCCTAATTATGAAGAATTGTTGGTATGTGGTGATGTATTGATTATGGCCTTGTAAGGCAAATTCATGATTTAGCTTATGTTGCTATAGAAGTGTGATCTACTTATGGTGGAGGTGGTTACTTCCTATGTACATAATGGTAATTAAATTGATAGAAGTCTTCTTATTACCCTAATTGTGAAGAATAGATGCATGAATGTGATATGAAAAGTGCAAGTATGAACATGATATGAAGAATGTGTGTGTGGTCTATGCCTAGAATGCAAGTGTGCTAGTATTGAAAGGACATTCTCAATTATGCACTTATGAATGAAGTTGTTTGCATGTGAAAGGTTTTCTTCCATTTTAATGTATCTTCAATTGGTAGACTGAGGTTTCCTTTTCTTGAAAGCATGTATGACGTTATATAATCATGAATTTTATGATATGTTGATTTGAAAGGTTCTTCTCAACTCTTCACTAAAGCATGTTAAGGGATTCTTATATGAAAGGTTATTCTCATGTTTGAATCTATGAGCTATCCTCATGTTGGGAGAGGATGGATGCCCATATGATAGTTGAGGCGGGGTATCTAGTATCAATCCTTGGAGATGGATGCCATATGTTAGTTGAGGCGGGGTTATCTAGTAACAATCTATATCCCTAAACGACTTACGCAAGTTGGAATGATATGGATACCCATACATTAGTTTAGGCGGGTTATCTAGTAACAATCTCTCTTCTTGATTGAACTTATGACATATATTACTCTATGGGAATGGAGGCTAAGCACAGAGAGGTCATTGAGTGGGATGGATGTCCATACGACAGTTGAGGTGGCGTATCTAGTAGCAATCCCTTGCGATGGATGCCCATACATTAGTTGAGGTGGGGTGTCATGTAACAAGCTCTTTGTCCCTTAACTATGTGCCCACATAGGATAGCTAGTGGATCCATTAGGCTAATCACAGATCGACCTTAGGCAAGTTGATCACCTTTTTACGGTGTGGGGTTATATGACACCGGAGTCTATGATTTAGGTCTCATAGTCTATGTCGGTTAAATGCTTATTCCCATCATGTGAGGTACACATTATGGTTTCTTGAAAGGTTTTATGACGCGTGGGTAGTAGTATGGGATGCTATCCATGCATTTGCACGAGTAGGCTTCAAGAGGGATATATTGAGAATCTCTACTTCCTAATGAAAGAATGTGTTCTAAATGAACAAATGAATCAAGTTACCTTTATGTTTACAAGATATAATGTAGGTCGTAGTTGACCAAATGATATGAAGCATGTTTCACTTGAGTTGGTGATATAAGTTGTTTAGCATGATATGTTGAAATTCAAGGAGTCTTATCTATGGTGTCTTAGAGGAACACTTAGGTGTGGTGTGAAGAGGCAGTTTGGGATGCCACTTCATATCTTACTTAAGTGGGTCTTAGGGCTATTATAGATAGGGAACCTAAGATGATTGAGATGCCATGCTTGATGTATATGTTCTTGTATTGTGTCTTGACTTTGAAGGAGCATGAGGAGAAGGGTAAGTTTACCTTTGGTGGAATTGTGATGATAATGACTTGGTTGTTGGTAATACTTGTATTTGATGCCTCTTATTCTTATGTTCATGGAATATCTTGAAATTTGTATCATTCATGGTTTCCAAACCCAAAAAATCCATTATAGCATGTTTTTGCATGGTCATCATCCTTATTACAGTTTTGTGTACTAACTCCGTATCTTCGTCTATGTCTACAAGTGTAGGTTCCGTCAAGTGACTTGTTAGTTCTATTGCAGACTTGGATTGAGACTCCCAAGTTAGAGTGGTATGTCCTCATCATTCGGGGACACGTTTTAGAAGCTTTATATTTTGTTCTACTTCTTCATATTAGATTCGTTCTACACTATTCAAGTGTAAAGGGGCGTGACCCTACTTATGTTGGATTTCTAATATTGTGTTAAGATGGCCACGTGAGACTAGTAGACTTCCGCTGCAACGTTTTAAATGTTAAGCATGTTTTGATTCGTATGGTATTAAATAAAAAGTTTTAATTTCGTACAATTTCTACTATCTATGCGATGAATGAATTCAATGAGACTTGTTTGAGGCTCTTCGGGGTCGAGTATGCCGTGTCGCATTCGGGGCATAGAGTTGGGTCGTGACAAAGGCCTATACTCACCTAACCTACCTTATGAATGCTTGAATGTATGAAGTGGTAGAATCACTTGAACAATGATTGATTGCCAAGGACATTCTTCCATGAGACATGAATGATTAAGAAAGTCTTAATAGTGAATCTTTGGGTGTATGCTTGGCCCCAAGTGGATATTGACATTGAGATGGAGTGTCACACAATGTATGGTACAGGCTGCAAGTTGAAAGGAGAACGACACCTGGTTGATGTGAGGACTATCGAAGTTAAAGGGGGAACTCTCACATAGTAGAGTCCGGGTTTTCCTAAAGTTAGGTCTCATGAGATGGAAGCCTTCACATAGTAGAGTTAAGGTTTGTAGTAGCAATCTTTGTATCCAATGAACTAAGACATACTTGAAGAAGTATCTCTAAGTGTTCAAAATCATTTATGGACTTAGACATACTTAAGGAAGTATCTCACAGAGTCCATCTTAATAATGAATTTAGACATGCTTAAAGAAGTATCTCCTAGGGTTGAACCTAATAATGAACTAAGATGATATTAAAGAAGTACCTCATAGTGTTCTAAGGTTTAAAGAGAAGGACTAGTTTCCAACCAAGAAGTATAAGAACGAGGACCTAAAGGAATACTTATTGTGGACACGATTATGGGGTCTTATTCATGCATTGAACAAGTATAACTTAGGGTTACCAAGATATGTTTCTCTTGTATGATATATGCTTAGATGGATTGTTGTTATAGTTGCCTTCCATGTTATGATTGACTAAAGCTGAGAGATTACATTGCCTATGAGAAGTAAGCTAAAATATGATAAAGAAGTATGATGGCCTAATGGTGGTACTTCACCTAGGTGGGATTATGGGGTCTCATCTATGCATTGCACAAGTATAACTTGAAGGTTACGTCTGAAGTTTCTCTTATGTTAAGAAGATTTGAGTATGGACCAAGCTTTCGAATATGTGGTATTTCCTATGTTATTAGATTATGCCGTATGATTAACTTATTCTCATACTATGCCTATGTTGGAGATTATGGTTATGACTATGCTATTGTCTCTTATGCTTATGACTTATGTCTTATGTTTGGCTAACACTTTTGTAATGCTCTTATGATGTCATGCTAGCTAACATATTTGGTACATCTTGTACTAACACATACTCTTGCCTAAATTCTTATCAAATGGAGGCTCTAGCGACATTGAGTTCTATCTTTTAGGCTTGGCTCTTAGAAGGAGCAAGAATTTGAAGATTTGGTTAGTCCTCATAGCATCGAGGATAAATCCACCATTCCCTTTTATGTCTTTCTTTATGTTTTAGACTTTTGTATGGGCTGTTTCCCAAAGTTTTATTCAAGTAAAGTATAGATGGTTTGAGACAAAGTGTAGTAAGACTTGCTCTTGCGTTTATAAAATATTTTGATTGTATGGTAAATTTTTTTAAATTTCCGTGCTTTTATATTAGCTTATGTTATGATATGATAAGGGCTTGTATGAGATCCCTTGAGAGTCAAGTACGCCATGTTACATCTAGGGTGTACCCCTGGTTCGTAACAAACTTGGTAATTACAGAAAAAGGTTTAGAATGGTTCTAGGATTGTCTCCAAACCACGTCTGGTAGAATCTTGTTCATAAGTGTGAAGCGTGCCATATTTATGAATAGGAAGGTATTAGATGAGTAGGAAATTTCACTTCTTCATTCTTTAAGTTGTGTAATAGAGTTTGCATTAGTAGGTCTTTCTCCTAACATGTTCCATATGATTTTCAGGATATGGCTTATACAAGTTCAAATGCTCGGAGAGATGAGGAAGGAAATGTGGAGCAAGATGTTCCTCTATAAATTCCACCCCAAGCTTCTAACGACCCTAAAAATGAACTAGTGAAACTAGAGCCTAACGTGTGTGCGTTTGTGTTCGTCATGAGTTTTGATGTGGTTTTATGTTGTCTCGAGCCATGGTTGAGGTGATTAGGGGTTAGACGTCAAGATACGACTCCCCATGGACCATCCTAAGGGTCCTTAGGGAGGACCCTAAGTCTAAACCCCAAGACCCCAAGGAAACCATCAAATTGGCCAAAACATGGTGGCCTACGGATGGGGTTCACACCCCATGGATGGCTTCTGTAGGTAAAGAGGCCTAAAACCAACTTGCTTCCCCAGACCAAAGACCAGAAGAACGGTCCGCGAATGGACACACGGTTTGTGAGTCCAGGGTGTGAATGGACACTGTTTTTCTGGTGGAGTCTCGGCCAAGCTAACAGTGAATTGGAAAATTCACCCCAAGTCCTAATTAATATATGGGTGATTATTTTAAGTGTTTTAAGGTATTTTAAGAGTATTAAAACATTCAAACCCTCATTTAGATTTATCTCTTAAATCAAAACCCTTCCCTCCTAAAAAGTTCTCTCGAGAAACTCCATTGGAGATCAAGGTCAAGTTCAAGCTAGGGTTGGGGAGTTCAAGGTGTTTATTCTTCAATTTCGTGGCATTCTTCAAGTATAAGGTATGGTGATCCTTCACCTAAGGTGAGCTTTCACCCTAGAGTCAATTTCAAAAAAGTTTTCAAGGTTTTCAAGTTACACAAAAACCGTAAGTTTCACTCACTCTCATGGGTTCTTGCATCAACCATTTTCAAATGATAAACTATCATTGTATTGATGTTTAATTTATTATTTAAGATGATACTACTCCATGAACCCATGATTTCTCTCAATTCCTAAATTTGGCCTTATGAAGTGGGTGATTATGAATGAATGATGATGGATTTATGTGTAGATTGATTTAGATTATTGATCTATATCATTATCTATGTCTAATTATGGTGAATTTTTGATGAATTGAGGATTTGTGAGCATAGTCTTGAAAGGGCAAGTTTAAACTAATTTCATGTTAATGTTGGATTGTTCTTGAATTGTTGATCCACTTGAAAGGTGGAGGTGTTTACATACTATGTACATGGTGATCATGGCCTTGAAGGCATAGTGTGAGGAATTGAAGTGTTATCATGATGTTGTATATATGAATGTGATGTGAAGCATGTGTGTAATCTCAATGAATGAATTATAATATTGTCTAGAAGCTAATTGTGTTAGTATTGAATGTTATCTCTCTATTAACACTCACAAATATTGATGATGGAATATGAAGGGTTCTATAATGTAATGTTGCATGAGATCTCTTGAATTGGTAGGCTTAGGCATCCTTTTTTTTATAAGATGAGTATATCTTGACTTAATGTCTTAATGTCTTGAATTGGTAGATCTAATGTTGGTTGCCTTTTCATGAATGAATGAATGAGTTTAATGATAATGTTAATGAATTTTGATTGAAAGGATATTCTTGATTTTTCACTACAGAACAAAAATGGGGTTCTTAAGTACGCTCCATCTATGGTAGAAAATCTGAGGGATATGATAAGTAGGTTTTTGACGGGTGTGTCTGAATTGTTTGAAGAAGAATGTCGTACGACAGTGCTTGTGGGTGGCATGGATATCTCTAGGCTTATGGTGTATGCCCAAAAAATTGAGAAGTCAAAACATAGGAAAAAGAATAGAGAGATGAAGAGAGCTAGGACCAATAGGGGGGATTTCTATAATTCTAACTCTAATGGACAAGGTAGGACTAAGTCCAAACAAAGGTATTGCAGCAAAGATTCTTCCAACACCCCTAGGTTTGACCAAGAGAAAGGTAGTGGGCCTCTAATTGATAAGGCTACTTGCACCAAGTGTGGAATGAATCATTATGGTAAGTGCCTAGCCGACATGGATGGTTGTTATGGGTGTGGAATAATTGGCCACAAAATGAGGGATTTCCTGGTGCTTAGGGTAAAGGGAAGCGAGGATAAGCAAGCTGCTCCTAGTGGACCGGATGAGATTGCGCAAAAGAGGAATAGGCTCTATGTCCTCCAAGATAAAAATGATCAAGAGTGACCTCCTTATGTTGCTACCGGTATATGTTTCCTGCTTCATTAGATTCCGGTATTATTTGGTCTTTTGTGACTTGATATGTGAGACTTGAAGTTGTCTTTACTATAAATGATGTTTAGAAAAGTTTGTTTAGGCTTTCTCCCAAAAGGGAGATAGTGTGCCTAGATAACAAGGTCATTGTATGCCTATGTGCTGCCATGATTTCCTTATATGATGCATGTTCATAAAAAAACTTAAAACATGATAAAAATGACTTCTATGCATTGTTTTACTCAAGTAGTAGTGCATTGAGTATGAGTTGCCTATTTGAGTTCATGAGATGAATAGATGAGCATAATTTAGTTGGAGTTAAGAGATTCCTCAACGAATAAATGTCTTTTTAGAGCAAATTGCATATAGGCTTCATGCGTTTTTGTTGAGCATGTTGTGACTAGAATTTGGTAGATCCTCCTTGATTATGACTAATTATGAGAATTTCTTGCATCTTGGGTTGTTAGATGTAATTCCTACTTCCTTGTGTTGCATTGAGTATGTCTAGCTTGGAAACGAACTTTTCCTTGTTGGTTCTGTGCATTTAGATGTGTTTCATGCATGATGGGTTGCTAGTCTAGAGTCGTGGCTTTAAGAAGTGTTTAAAGTGTCATTCAAGAACAAATGTTCCCGAGGGGGAGATATTTAACACCCTGGAAACTAGTAGGCTAAACTAGATCTTTATTTTAGGGTTCTAGAGTTTAATATGTGGGTTAGAGTCGTAGATAAGAATTCCCGTACTTAGAATGAGGGGTTTAGGGGTTAAACGTCAAGGTACATGTTATACCCCGTAGTTTAGTAAAGCATCTAGGCTAAATTGAAGGCCAAGAGGGAATGAGCCAAGGCAAAGGGGCAAGAGCCTAGGCTGCCCCAGGCTTTCCATGGCACTACGTTGGATCACGAGAGCCTTCACGGCTCGTGGTGGCCTCCATGGCTCGTGGGGCCACTTGTGGTGGTGAGGCAGTGTACCATCCAAAGCTGCCCAAAAATGCCTCAGCTTCACGAGCACAACACAGCCAGTGGTGAGGACCACGACTTGTGGGAAGGCTCGTGAAGAAGCATTAGTTTGTGGATGTCAAGTATCACAAGCCTTAGCCACTGCCGAATGACCAAAGGCAGGACCAGGGCTGGTGGTCTTGACCACGGTTCATGAGCCTTGTCGTGGTGCCTGGCACCATGGCTGCGTAGTGAGGGGTCTTTTAGTAAATTCCTTTTTAGCTAGTTTTAAGTGGGGTTGTTTTTTATGGATTTTATACACATATATAAACTAGTTTAACCCTTTAACCACCCAATTAAGTCATTATTTCAGAAGAACCAAATCAAATTCCCAAAATACTCTCCTCTCAAATATTTCTCTCTAAGACTTGAAGAAGAAGAAAGAGCTTGAAGCTTAGGTCAAGAACAAGACTCCATTGTTGCAAGATTTCTACGTATTTTTATCTAAGGTATGTTAGCTTATTCATCTATGAATTCTTCATCCATAGAGCACCATAGAATTCCCCAATTTGATGAAGAAAGTCCCCAATTCATGCTAGTGTTGCTTCCAATGTTGTGGGTTTATTTGGGTATGATTCCTATTGAGTGGATAGTACTAGTTTATGATTATTTTAGTATTGAATCATGTATATTGATGATATTACATGTTTTCCATGGTCAACACTAGTCTAATTGATGAAATTCAAGAATGTGGGTTTATGCCTTATGAAGTGAAATTGAGGGTTCATAGGTGATTCTCAAGAATAGATTTCATGTATACTAATTGTTCAAGGATAGAAGCATGTAAACATGAATTGAACTAGATTATAGTATATATATGAAGGATCATGACTTGTAATGATTGGGATTGGGGCAATATGATGAATTATGACTAGAATTGCCAAAACATGAAGCTTATGACTAGAATGTCTTGAAATCTAGATGGCCATGATGATAGTATGAAATAAATCTATGAGAAATAAGGTTTGTAGTCATGAGTTTTGACTCCTAGGAATTTGAGAGTAAAGTCTACATGAGGATAGAGGTCTAATAGGTAGAATTGTGGTGAAAGGCCTATACTCACCTAACATTCCTTATGAATGCTTGAATGTATGAAGTGATAGAATCACTTGAACATGGATTGATTGTCAAGGACATTCTTCCATGAATCATGAATGATTAAGCAAGGCTTAATAGTTAAACTTGAGGTGTATGCTTGTCCCCAAGTGGATATTGAGATTGAGATGGAATGTCACACATGGTAGGGTCCGGGCTCCAAGTTGAAAGGAGAACCACAGCTAGTTGATGTGAGAACTATCCAAGTTAAAGGGGGAGCTCTCACATATTAGAGTTCAGGTTTTCCCAAAGTTAGGTCTCATGAGATTGAAGCGTTCACACTGTGGAGTTAAGGTTTCTAGTAGCAATCTCCGTATCCATTTAACTAGGACATACTTGAAGAAATATCTCCAAGTGTTCAAAATCATTAATGGGCTTAAACATACTTAAGGAAGTATCGCAGAGGGTCCATCTTATTAATGAACTTAGACATGCTTAAACAAGTATCTCCTAGGGTTCAACCTAATAATAAACTAAGATGTGCTTAAGGAAGTACCTCATAGTGTTCTAAGGTTTAAAGAGAGGGACTAGTTTCCAACAAAGAAGTATAAGAACGAGGACCTAAACGAATACTTAGTGTGGACACGATTATGGGGTCTTATTCATGCATTGCAGAAGTATGACTTTGGGTTACCTAAGAAGTGTTTCTCTTGTATGATATATGATTAGATGGATTGTTGCTATAGTTGCCTTCCATTTTATGATTGACTAAAGGTGAGAGATTACCTTGTCTGTGA
The DNA here is from genome assembly GCF_019186545.1 of Solanum stenotomum. Taxonomy (NCBI): domain Eukaryota; kingdom Viridiplantae; phylum Streptophyta; class Magnoliopsida; order Solanales; family Solanaceae; genus Solanum; species Solanum stenotomum. The sequence continues at coordinate 46,220,949 of NC_064284.1, forward strand.
GAAGTAAGCAAAAAGATGAGATCAAATATGATAAAGAAGTATGATAGCCTAATAGTGGTACTTAGCCTAGGTGGGATTATGGGGTCTCATCTATGCATTGTACATGTATAACATGAAAGTTATGTATGAAGTTTCTACTATGTTAAGATGATTTGAGTATGAAACAAGCTTTTTGTATATGTGGTATTTCCTATGTTATTAGATTATGCCTTATGATTGACTTATGCTCATATTATGCCTATGTTGGAGATTATGTTTATGATAATGCTATTGTCTCTTATGCTTATGACTTATGTCTTATGTTTGGCTAACACTTTTGTTATGCTCTTATGATGTCATGCTAGTTAACATATTTAGTAAATTTTGTTCTAACACATAATCTTGCCTACATTCTTATCAAATGTAGGGTCCGGCGACATTGAGTTCTATCTTTGAGGCTAGGTTCTTAGAAAGAGCAAGAAGTTGAAGATTTGGTGAGTCCTAATAGCATCCAGGATAAATCCACTATTCCCTTTTATGTCTTTCTTTATGTTTTAAACTTTTGTAAGGGTTGCATCCCAAACTTTTATTCAAGAAAAGTATAGATGGTTTGAGACAAAGTGCAGTAAGACTTCCGCTTGCGTTTATAAAATATTTCAATTGTACTGTAAAAGTTTTTAAATTTCTATTTTTTTCTATTAGCGTATTTTATGATATGCTAAGGGCTTGTATGAGAGCCCTTCGGGGTCAAATACGCCATGTTGCATCTAGGGTGTACCCCTCAGTCGTAACAGACCCTATAATCTCACCCACACTAAGTACCACCTTAATCCATCATACATTCTTGCCATCTTTGATCTCATCCTTAGCTTATTTTCTCATAGACAATGGAAACTCTCACCTTTAGTCAAACATATCAAGGAAGGCAACTATAACAACAATCCAAACTAGCATACATCATATGAGAGAAACACTTCTTAGGTAACCTTAAGTCATACTTGTGCAATGCATGGATAAGACCCCATAATCCCATCCATACTAAGTACCACTTTAGGTCATCACAGTCCTACTTCTTGCTTGGGGACTAGTCCCACTCTTGAAACCTTAAAACACGATGAGAAACTTCATTAAGCATATCTTAGTTCCTCATTAATTTGTACCCTATGAGATACTTCTTTAAGCATGTCTTGGTACATTATTATCTTGAATACTATGAGATACTTCATTAAGCATATCTTAGTTCCTCATTAATTTGAACCCCATGAGATACTTCTTTAAGCATGTCTAAGTTCATTATTATGTTTAACCCTATGAGATACTTCTTTAAGCATGTCTAAGTTCATTATTATGTTGAACACTATGAGATACTCTCTTCAAGCATGTATTAGCTCATTTGTTATTTTGAGCACTATGAGATACCTCTTCCAGCATGTCTTAGCTCATTATGTTCGAACTCTTGGAGATGCTTTCTCAAGCATGTCATAGTTCATTTAGTGAACTCTAGGAGATACTTCATTAAGCATGTCTCTTAGTTCATTCAGTGAACTCTAGGAGATACTTCATTAACCATGTCTTAGTTCATTAATGCTTTTGAACACTTGGAGATACTTTTTCAAGAATGTCTTAGTTCATTGGATATTAATATTGCTACTAGAAACCCGAACTCCACTAGGCGAAGGCTTCCATATCATGAGACCTAATTTGGGAAAACTCGGACCCTACTACGTGAGAGTTCCCCCTTTTCTTTGGAAGTCCGGACTCAAATAGGTGTGAGCCTCCTTTATCTTGGAAGGCCGGACCAGGCTATGTGTGAACCTCCATTTCATTGTAAATATCCATTTGGGGCCAAGCATACACACCTTAGACTACTTATTAATAAGCCTTATTTAAATCATGAATCCTGGAGGGATGTCCTTGACAACGAATCCATGCTCAAGTGATTCTATGACATTATGCATTCAAACAATCACAAGGTAGATGTGGTGGGAAAAGTACTACCACAACAATGCTATCTACTAGTCTACCATTCTCATATAGAATATACTCTAAAAGCCTTTTCATACATAATTCATCATATTATCTTTTCTCTCAAAGTCCTAGTGATCAACATTCATGACTATAAGCCTTACCTCTTAAAATCATCATATGTATCTAGATCAAAAGATAATCTTGTCACAAGCTTAATTCTTAAACAATTCTAATCTTATCTCATCATAAAGAGTCAATCTCAAGCATTACTAGTGATGATCCATCATATATACTTTAATCTAATTCGATTCATGTTTACATGTTTCTATTCTTGAACAATTACTATACATGTCATCAATTCTAGAAGATTATCTATGAATCCTCAATTTCCCTTCACAATGTACAAACCCACATTACTTCAATTTCATCAATTAGACTAGGGTTAGCCATGGAAAATATGTAATTTCTTCATAATATCATGATTCACCACTAATTCAATCATAAGCAATCAATATCCACTCAATTGGATCCATAATAAACTTAACCCACAATATTGGAAGGAACCCTAACTTGAATTGGGGATTTCATCTTCACAATTGGGGGATTTCTAGGGGAATCCATGGATGGATGATTAAGCTAACATACTGTAACACCCCGTAAACTAGTATACCAAACTAGGGCCAAAAGTTAGGGTTCTAAGATTCTATGTATGGGAAATAGAGTCGTAGATGAGACTTTATGTGTTTAGAATGAGGGATTTAGCATTTGAACATCAACATATGTATTAGACCTAGTAGCCTATATGACCTTTAAGAGTTTGGTAGTTCATGGGAAGGGCAACTACCAAGGCAAAAAAGGCAATCTTAAGCCGAAGGGCCAAGGATGCCCAACCTTGGCAGCCACTGCCAAATGGTACATGACCACCTTCATGAACAGTGGTGTAGACCACTATCCATGAGGGGGTCTGTGAAGATGCTTTAGGTTTGGGATGTTTGGGTGGGGGGGGGGGGGGGNNNGCTACTTCCTAGAGGAGCACGGGCACCATCACGGGCTGTGGTCTCGTTTCACAGGTCGTGGTCCCATTTCACGGTCCGTACAAGTGGGTGTGATCACTAGACAGGGCTGCCTAGTTTACGGGTTTTTAAGTAAAATCCTATTCGACTAGTTTTAAGAGTAGTCATTTTGTAAGGGTTTTATACACCAATATAAATACTTCTAGGTCCTTAGCCACCCCAGATAGGTCATTCAGAATCAAAACCCCAAATCACACCTCTCTCAAATATTTCTCTGTCTAAGAAAAACCTCCATTGAAGAAGAAGCTAGGGTTGAAGCTAAGGTTAAGAACAAAGGCTCAATTTCTAAAGGCTTGTGCTAGGGATTTAATTAAGGTATGTTTAGATTTTCATCGATGGGTTCTTCCACCCATAGAGTCCCCTATAATTTCCCCTAATTTTTGAAGAAGAACCCCAATGATGCTAGGGTTACTTCCAATGTATGGGTTTTAGGTGGGTATGATTCCAAATGGTTGGATACTTCTCATGTATGATTATTTCAGTGTTGATTCATGATAGTATGAATAATTTCTGTGAATTCCTTGATTAACCCTAGTTTTCAAAGTATGTGGGTTTGTGTCTTTTGATGAGGGATTGATGATTCTTGCCAGATTCTCTTAGGTTGTCATCATGTATAGAGCTTATCCAAAAATGTGAATATGAAATCATGAATTGAACTAGACTTATGTATGAATGATAGAACATGAATCGAAATGGCTAGATTTGTGACTTTGATGAATTAATTTTAGAATTAGCTATGCCCAAGGCTTGTGACTAGTATGTATTGTGATCTAGAGTAGTATGATGATTGTGGAGTAAAGCTTGAATGTAGGGCTTGAATTCATAATGTTGACCACTAGGGCTTAAAGAGTGAGTCTTCTATGATGAGATATATTGCATATATGTATAATGTGAAAGCTTAATCACCTAAACTGAATCTTGATTGTTAGAATAGAATAGCTTGAGGTTGAGTCTTATGATTCCTTCTTGGATAGTTGAATTATGTAGCTTGGGATGGTAGATCTCATGGTAGCTTGGGATTGATGAATTTAGCTCTCCTAAGGTTATGATGAACTAGCATTGTTAGGGTGCTTTTCATGGTAGATTGTATTAGTATAGGTGTAATGACCCGAGAGCACTCCTTAGTCGTTACTAGCGTATTCGACCTCTCGGAGGTCTTATACAAGCCCTTAGCATTCGTCATAGCATTTATCATAGAAAAATAGCAGAAAAATTTCAAACTTTTTCATAATATAACACAAGACTTAAATGTCACCTCTTTTAAACCTTTACTACAAAATCGGAGTACTACGTCTCAAGGTAGCCATCTTAAAACACAACTACAACACAAAAGGGACACAACCCCTACAATACAAAAGAAATTATTATTTAGTACATAGAACTTAAGGAACCTTTTTAACATAAAAGTGCTTGAATCTTTAAGGACACACCCGAACTTGGGAATAGTAAGCCAAGCTCATCACTTCTAGGAAAGGCCCTTTAGACACCACCACCTACACTTGGTGTAAAAAGATGAATAAGAATGGTGTTACTACAAGAATGCACTAAGTATGATAACCATGCAAAATCATGCTTTTAAAAGGACATTTAGTTGGAAACCATGCATCATGCCTTTTTAGAGAGACTTCAAGAACATTTAGTACATTAGGCACAATATAAACCACATACATCAAAATACACATGGAAACCATTCATAATTGCACATAGAGCCACTTATAACCTTTTGGGCACATTCAATACATACAATACATTACCTTCCTCTTTATCTTAACTCCTTTCCTCAAGCAACCCTTAGGCAATTCTTGGTGCAATGTATCACTTTAAGGTTACCAAGGGTGAACTTACATATAGCCTTCATCAATCCAACCACATATATTCATAGAGTCATAAGCACACCATAAGACATAGTCGTCACATAGGAACCATCACCTAAGACAACCCCTAAGTCACTCTAGTGTAATGTGCAAGTAGCATCCCATAATACTACTCACACCAAGTGTTCCTAGGAAGCCACCATAGACTAGGCACATCATATTCAACAAGTCATAACATCTTCATTTAACATTAGACATAAGACTAACATACTTCATAACATCATATAAGGACTCATTCCTTTACTACATCATTAGTCATAACCCATTATTTCATATCATAGGTAAACCACCCTCACAACCACTTCGCAAGCTCACTTGTGCAATGTACACATGGAGTCCCATAACCCCACATATACTAAGCAAACCCATTAAGAATTCATAAGTGTAATTAACATGCATAATCATACTTGATGTCTTGATATAATTAAAGTCAACCTTAACATGCTTTTATATTAACATACATGGACCATAGCCTTCATTACATAAAGAGCCTAATAATAACCTCCCTTAGAGTCAACTTGTGCAATGCATAAGTAGGGTCCATAGTCCTACCTACACTAAGTAACTCTTCAATAAACCATGACTAGAGTTCATATTCTTATCTTAGTTCATTTCTTAACTTTCGGGAGACATTGCCATAACCGACATAGACCATGTGAGCTACATGTAATCCGATGTTCTAATCCCACACCAAAAAGAGATGGTACTACTTGCCAAGGTAGGACCTACATACATAATAGCTATCTAGTGGATCCACTAAGCTAAGATCAACGGGGGCACGTAGTTATGGAACAGGGAGATTGCTACTACAAAACCTTAACTTACTAAGCGTGGAGGTTTCCTTCTCATGAGACAACATCTATGTTAGGAACCCGTACTTGCTAAACGTGAAGGTTCTCTTGTGGGAAGCTGGACTTCCTAAACGTGAACCCCCATTTTCATTTTTCATGTTCACTTGGTGCTAAGCTCTCCATTTTTAAACATCTTTAAGCCTTTATTTAACATTAGTTCATAAAATAGACTTTAGGGACTTAATCCCTCATATCGTTTAGCTCAAAGGTTTCTAAGATGAGAATGACCTTTCATCATAGAACCTACATTATGTGAGAATGACCTTTCACATAGTCATACCATATTCATAACATAGTCTAGTTTAGAGTACAATTGAGGAAACCTTTCAAGAGACTCACTTTCACTAGATTATCATAAACCTTATTCATTCATTCATGTGTGTGTACATATGTGAGAAAGCCTTTCACATAAACACCTTTATACAACACATATTCATACCTTGCTAATCATACACTTTTCATGCATAATAAGATGTAGGGGTGCTTATAAGAGTTAACCTTTCAATAGACACCATAACACATTATATTTATAGCTATACATGTAGAGTGTGTGTGTGAATATTGGTCCTCATGGTGACATAATAGCAACAACATTGACATTGAGTGGACTTCCCTTCAAGGGATCACAACACATTAACAATGTCCCCAAATCATAAGCAATTCACATATAAAGCCTTTAGGGATTCTAGACCAGACACGCACACTTCATCATAGGAGACAAGGACACATTCAACATTAAATAGGTACTCCTACCATGTATATGATCACACATTCATATAGGGGTCATTTAGGAACGGTCATTACACAACAGTACTTAACATAATCAATTATGTAGACCACACCTTATCCCAGATATTATCATTCACATTATACTCTTCATCATCAACACACTTTAAACATCATGCTAGCATTGAAGATTTCATACATAACCTTCATAGCACAACTTCATAAATATATGCATCATAATTATCAATTCACTTCACATCTATTTCCTTCAAGGCCGTGATCTCAATATGCATAGATAGACAAGAAGTAAACACCGCCACCATAAGTGGACCAAACCACACAACATCAATTTTCATACTATAGACAAGAAGTTAGGTCAACTTATCAATTTTCCAAGCCATGATCACCATGGATCAATCCTCAATAATGCATAATCAATTTACACAGATAGCAATAGGAATCAACAATGTAATTCAATAACATAAAAATAATCTGAGTACAATTCTATAAACAAAAGGATCAGCCCATAACTTTACCCATAAGGCCATAATTCTCAACTCATCAATATACCAACAATTCAATATGAATAAGTATATATAATCATAGGAAACATCAATACAATCTAATATAAACATAATTTCACTCAGAAAGATCATATTCACAAAGACCCACATCATAGGCTAATTTTTGAGAATTTTGGGATCATGGGTTCTTCAAGAATTCCTTTGAAATTTATCTTAAAAACCTTAATTCCACATTAATTCAGTAATCAAATGATTTAGAAAATCATTTGACCAAGGACCCATGTTTAGATTGAAAATTGGGAATTTTGGTCTTTGAATCACTTTTGAAAATCTTTGATAGAACTCCTTGAATGAGAGGTTATTCAAGAATCAATAGTTACCATACCTTAATTATTGAAGACCCATGAAATTGAAGAAGAAATCAGTTGAAAACCCATCTTCTAGCTTGAGCTTCATCAATGTCTTCAATGGGATTTTTGAGATAATCTATTTTGAGAGGGAAGGGTCAATTTGATGAATGGGGTCTAATTATAAGTTTTGGGGTCTCTACTAATTTAATATACCCTAAAATAGGTGGAATAACCGTTTATAATAATTCCCCAAAGTACCTAAACTACCCCTCACTTAGTTGGACCATTTAAACAAGTCAAACTTGAGTTTTATTTTTCCAGATTTCGTCGGGAAACAAGTTCGCAACGCGGAGGTGTTCCATAGAGTTTCTGGAGATTAAATTCTGAGACAGTAGAGTCAGTGGTGTCTCCGCGATGCGGATCCACTTTTTAGCCATTAGTGGAGCAGGTCCGTGACGCGGAGCCACTCCTTGCATGCCCAACTTCAAGCTTCCTTGGCAACCTGTTTGGCCAAGGGTTGGGGTCCTCCTCGGGGACCCTTAGGGTGGTCCCGGGGAGTCGTACCCAAACGTTTTGACCCTAAAAACATTTATTAAGACACTAGGGTCACCTCCACTGATTTTAGACTTCAAACAACACATAAAAACGTGAACAACATACTAGAACACACCAACACGTAAAAGACTAGTTTCTGAACGTCTTGGTCGTCCCTTGATGTTTGACTTCCAAACTCTTTCAAAATTACTATAAAGAAAATTCTTCATTATTTTAACAAGTTATTAATGCATAAAACCCATGTGAGGCTCTACATTATCCTATTTCAGTTTGAAGGTCTTTACAATAGGTATGGTAGCCTAGGCTTGAGGATCTATGCTCCTCTATGGGTAGCGTGAACTAGCATGGTTAGAATGCTCTTCATGGTAGCCTGACTTGATTAGGCCAAGCCCATTTCATGGTTGATTATGATTGAGACACCATACACTGCTAAGGATGGCTTAGGGTTGAGGATTCATACTCCCTTAAGGATAGCTTGCATCTTATTGAATGGTTGTATGGTGGCTAGGTTGGTATACTTGTATCCTTCATTTGATAGCTCGGATTGTATGAAAGGATGTTTTCCATGGTAGTTAGGTCTAGCATGGTAGTGTGTTATTCTTTGATAGACAAGAATGAAAGATATTTAACATGAAGTAAGCTAGCCTAAAGGAGTACATAGTGTGAGCGGTAGTATGGGATGTCATTCATACTTGACACAAGTATGACTAGAATCTACTTATAAAGTGACCTCTTATGGTGATGTATTCCTAGCTTGGAGTGTTGCTATAGTTGCTTTCCATGATATGAATTGACTTAAGATGATAGTTCCTTGTCAATGTGAAAGTAGGTCAACAGGGACACTTAGAAGTGATGAATATGAACATGGTTACTTAATGGACATGTTTAGTGAGTGTGGTATTATGGGATGCCCCACATGCAATGCACAAGTGTTCCTTGAAGTTGCTTAGGGGTATAGTGCTCTTATGACATGAAAACCAAGGTCTTGACTATGATGGTGGGCTATGACCAAGAATGACCAAAGAGAGGTACTTAGCTTGGATAGTATTATGGGATGTTATCTTTGCCCTGCACTAGTATATTTGGAGGTAGCTTGTGAAGTAGTTATCTTGAATATGAAAGGCTAATGGTTGAAGTATGCAATTATGAATGTCATATGTTGATTTTCTATGATATGATGCTTATGTTGGAATTATGTTATAATTTCTTTATTGTCTCTTACGCTTATTTCTTATGCTGACTAACCATTTGAGATGATTTCTGATGTTGTGCTAGCTTTCATACTTGGTACATTTTGTACTAACGCATATTGCCTACATTATATTCAAATGTTGGGTGTTGGGAGACTGAGTGGCTTGGAGGCTAGGTTCCTAAGTGCAAGAAGACTTAAAGATTTGGTCAGTCCACATAGATTCGAGGATAAACCCATTTATGATCTTTTATGTCTTTTCTTATGTTTTAGACTTTGTGTGGGCTGCGTCCCAATGACTTTTATTCATGTTATTCATAGATGGTCCAAGAAAACGATGTTAGAAAGACTTCATGTTTTATGAAATGGTTTCGATTGTATGTTTAAAGAAAGTTTTAAATTCTCTCTACTTTTCTATGATCTTATGTTATGATGATGCAAAGGGTTGTATGCGACCCCTTCTGGGTCAACTACGCCATGTTACGTCTAAGGGGTACCCTTGGGTTGTGACATACTCGTTAATCAGAGCAAAAGATTTAGAAGGATTTTCTCAAACCACATCTAGTAGAGTCTTATTCATATGTGTAAGTTGCGATACATCTATGATAGTAGGCTATGGGATGCTTAGGGAAAAAAATTTCACTCCTTCATTCTCTTAGTCGTGCCATATAGTTTGGCTTTGGTACGCCCTTTCCTAATGTTTGCCTATGATTTTTCAGGTTACGGCTAATACTATGGCTAATGCTAGGAGAGAAGGAGAAGACATTGGGGACCAAGAGATTCCTCCTTGAGTTCAAAATCAAGCTCCTCCTAAGTTCCTAATGACCCTCTTATTGGAAATGTTACTTTAGCGGAGTTTAGGGATTCTGTGCAATTGTTGGCTCAGGCCTTGACGGTACAAGCTAATAAAGAGATGGTGGTTCCAGTAAACCCTATAGGGGTAATGTGTACTTATAAAATTAGGGAGTTCTTGAGGATGAACCCTCTGGAGTTTAGTGGCTCCAAGGTGAAGGAGGATCCAAATGGGTTCATATATGAGGTTGATAAAACACTAGCTATCATGGGGGCAACTTCTAGAGAAAAAGCGAAACTACCCGCTTACCAATTGAAAGATGTTGCCCAATTTTGGTATGAGCAATGGAAAGATTCTAGGCCGATAAAGGCGGGTCCCATAGAGTAGGAGACTTTTATGTCTGCATTTCTAGATAGGTTCTTTCCTCGGGAATTGAGGGAGGCTAAGTTGGAGGAATTCATAAATCATAAGCAAGGCAATGTGAGTGTCAATTTGTATGCCATGAAATTCACTCTATTGTATAAGTATGATCCATCTTTAGTACCAAGTCCAAGGGATTGGATGAATAGGTTTATGACGGGGGTGTTCGAACTAGTAGAAGACGAATATCGTATGGAAATGCTTGTTGATGACATGGATATCTCATGCCTCTTGGTTTTTTCCCAACAAATAGAATAGTCAAAAGTCAAGAAGGAGAGGGCTAGGGAGAAAAAGAGGTCTAGAGTGGAAAATGATGGGTCCGATGGACATGGTCGTTCTTGGAATCGACCAAAGTTTCCTGGACAAGGCAATTCTAATTCTCCTAAGTATAAGGAAGATAGGGTGTCTACCCCTAGGTCACAAAGGAAAGGTAATGACCCCGTATGGCCAACTTGTTCTAGGTATGGTAAGAGGTATGAGGGTAAATGTTTGATCGGTAAAGATGGTTGTTATGGATTTGGTTAGAGTGGCCACATGAAGAAACATTGCCCAAAGGCAAAGACTACTATAAAAGATGGTAAGCAAGTTGCCTCTAGTGGTGGGGATGATGAGCCTCCACAGATGAATAGGTTTTATGCTCTCCAATCCAAGGATGATCAAGAGTTATATCCTCATGTCCCTTTCCGATATGTGCATCTTTCATGTTTTAGAAAATTTCCAGATTTCTTCTCATTTATGACCTGTTATGTTGGACTTGATGTTGTCCTTGCGTTGATGGATGTTTAGAAAAGCATGTCTGGGCTTACTCCCATGAGGGAGATAGTGTCTCTATTACCTAAGCTCCTTACATGATTTTTCGTTGCTATGATTTCTTGATGTATGTTTATGAAATTGTGTAGGCCTTGTTGGAATTGGTTTAATTGCATTGTGTTGCCTCATGTTGTAGCATCTTTGAGTCAATGTACATTTTTAGGCTCCACGAATTTATGTTGAGCATGTTGTAACTAGAAGATGTTAGTTCCTCCTTGGAAATGAGTATGTATGTCTCTTTCATGTATTTTGGGTTGCATTAGGTATGTTTAGATTGGAATTGAAGTTTCCTTGGTTGGTTGTGTGCATGTAGGTGTGTTGCATGCATGATGGGCTGCTATTCTAGAGTCGTTTCCTTTAAGAAGTGTTTAGAAAAGTCATTCGAGGATGAATATTCCCATGGGGGAAATATAATAACACCCCGAAAACTAGTAGACCAAACTAGGGCCACAAGCTAGGGTTCTAAGATTTGATGTATGGGAAATAGAGTCGTAGATGAAACTTTATGTGTTTAATATGAGAAATTTAGCGTTCGAACATCAATATATGTATTAGACCTAGTAGCCTATATGACCTTTAATAGTTTGGTTGTGAATGGGAAGGGCAAGTACCTAGGTTAAAAGGGCAAGCCTAAGCCAAAAGGCCAAGGTTGCCCAACCTTGGCAGCTACAGCTAAGGGTTCACGACCAATGGTGTGGACCACGGTCCGTGAGGGGGTCCTTGAAGATGCCTTAGGGTTTGGATGTTTTGGAGGTTGAGGGGAGCTACTGCCTAGAGTACCGTGTGCACCATCACGGGCCGTGGTCCCGTTTCACAGTCCGTACAAGTAGGCGTGACCACTAGACAGGGCTACTTAGTTTAGGGGTTTTTAAGTAAAATCCTATTCGTCTAGTTTTAAGTGGGGGTCATTTTATAAGGTTTTATACACCTATTTAAATACTTTTAAGTCTTTAGGCACACCATGTAGGCCATTTAGAATCAAAACCCCAAATCACTACTCTATCAAATTTTCTCTCTCTAAGAAGAACCTCCATTGAAAAAGAAGCTAGGGTGGAAGCTAAGGTCAAGAACAAAAGCTCCATTTCTAAAGTCTTGTGCTTGGGCATTGATTAAAGTATGTTTATATTTTAATATATGGGTTATTCCACCCATAGGGTCCCCTAGAATTTCCCCTATTTTGTGAAGAAGTACCCCAATGAAGATAGGGTTACTACCAATGTATGGGTTTTAGATAGGTATGATTCCAAATGGTTGGATACTACTCATATATGGTTATTTTAGTGTTTATTCGTGATAGTATGAAGAATTTATGTAAATTCCTTGATTAACCCTAGTTTTCAAAGTATGTGGGTTTGTATCTTTTGATGAGGGATAGATAATTCTTGCCAGATTCTCTTGGGTTGTTATCATGTATAGAGCTTATCCATGAATGTGAATGTGAAATCATGAATTGAACTAGACTTATGTATGGATGATAGAACATGAATCGAAATGGCTAGATTTGGGACTTTAATGAATTACGCTTAGAATTAGCTATGCCTAAGGCTTGTGACTAGTATATATTGTGATCTAGACTAGTATGATAATTGTGGAGTAAAGCTTGAATGTAGGGCTTGAAGTCATAATTTTGATCACTAGGCTTAAAGAGTGAGTCTTCTTTGATGAGATATGTTGCATATATGTAGAATGTGAAAGGTTAATCGGCTAAAATGAATCATGCTTGTTAGAATAGAATAGCTTGAGGTTGAGTCTTGTGATTTGTTCATAGAAAGTTGAATTATGTAGTTTGGGATGGTAGATCTCATGGTAGCTTAGTATTGAGGAATTCAGCTCTCCTAAGGTTAGCTTGAACTAGCATTGATAGTGTGTTTTACATGGTAGGTTGCATTAGTATAGGCATGGTAGCCTAGTAATGAGGATCTATGCTCTCCTATGGGTAGCTTGAACTAGCATGGTTAGAATGTTCTTCATAGTTGCTTAACTTTGTTAGGCCAAGACCATTTCATGGTAGCTTAGGATTGAGACACCATATTATCTAAGGATAGCTTAGGGTTGAGGATTCACACTTCCTTAAGGATAGCTTGCCTCTTATTGAAGGGTTGCATGATGGATAGGTTGGTATACTTGTATCCTCCCTTTCATAGATTGGATTGTATGATGGGATGTTTTCCATGGTAGTTAGGGCTAGCATGGTAGTGTGCTATTCTTTAATAGACTAGAATGAAAGATAGATAGCATGGAGTAAGCTAGGCTAAATGAGTACTTAGTGTGAGTGGTAGTATGGGATTACATTCATATGTGGGACAAGTACGACTAGAATCTACTTATGAAGTGTCCTCTTTTGTGATGTATGCCTAGCTTGGAGTTTTGCTATGGTTGCCTTCCATGATATGAATTGACTTAAGATGATAGTTCCTTGTCAATGTGAAAGTAGGTCAATAGTGACACTTAGAAGTGATGAATACGAACATGGTGACTCAATGGACATGCTTAGTGTGTGTGATATTATGGGATGCCACACATGCATTGCACAAGTGTGCCTTGAGGTTGCTTTGGGGTATAGTGCTCTTATGACATGAAAACCTAGGTCTTGACTATGAAGGTGGGCTATGACCAAGAATCACCAAAGAGAGGTACTTAGCTTGGATAGTATTATGGGATGCTTTCTTTGCCCTGCACTAGTATACTTGGAGGTAGCTTGTTAAGTAGTTATCTTGAATATGAAAGGCTAATGGTTGGAGTATGCAATTATGAATGTCATATGTTGATTTTCTATGATAATATGCTTTTGTTGGAATTATGTTATAATTTTGTTATTGTCTCTTATGCTTATGTTGACTAACCATTTGAGATGATTTATGATGTTGTGCTAGCTTTAATACTTGGTATATTTTGCACTAACGCATATTCCCTACATTCTATTCAAATGTAGGGTGTTGGGAGATTGAGTTGCTTGGAGGCTAGGTTCCTAAGTGCACGAACACTTAAAGATTTGGAGAGTCCTCATAGATTCACGGATAAACCCATTTATGTTCTTTTATGTCTTTTCTTATGTTTTAGACTTTATATGGGTTGTGTCCCAATGATTTTTATTCATGTTATTCATAGATGGTCCGAGAAAAGGATGTTAGAATGACTTCCTCTTTTATGAAATCCTTTCGATTGTATGTTTAAAGAAAGTTTTAAATTCTATCTACTTTTCTATGATCTTATGTTATGATGATGCTAAGGGTTGTATGGAACCCCTTCTGGGTCAAGTACGCCACGTTACGTCTAGGGGGTACCCTTGGGTTGTGACATACTCGGTAATCATAGAAAAAGATTTAGAATGGTTCTAGGATTGTCACAAAACACGTCTAGTAGAGTCTTATTCATCGGTGTAAGTCGCGATACATCTATATAGTATGCTATGGGATGCATAGAGAAACAAAGTCTCACTCATTCATTCTCTTAGTTGTGCCAAATAGTTTGTCTTTGGTAGGCCCTTTTCTAAAGTTTGCCTATGATTTTTTAGTTTATGGCTAATACTATGGCTAATGCTAGGAGGGAAGGAGAAGACATTGGGGACCAAGAGATTCTTCCCTAAGTTCAAAATCAAGATCCTCCTCAAGTTCCTAATGACCCTCCTATTGGAAATGTTACTTGAGCGGAGTTTAGGGATTCTATGAAATTGTTAGCTCAAGCCTTGACAGCAGAAACTAATAGAGAGGTGGTGGCTCCAGCAAACCCTATAGGGGGAATGGGTGCTTATAGAATTAGCTAGGGAGTTCTTGAGGATGAACCCTCCGGAGGTTAGTGGCTCCAGGGTGAAGGAGGATCAAAATGGGTTGATATATGAGGTTTATAAAACACCAGCTATCATGGGGGTAACTTCTAGAGAAAAAACGAAACTAGCTGGTTATCAATTGAAAGATGTTGCCCAAATTTCTTATGAGTAATGGAAAGATTCTAGGCCGGTAAATTTGTGTCCCATAGACTGGGAGACTTTTAAGTCTGCATTTCTAGATAGGTTCTTTCCTCGGGAATTGAGGGAAGCTAAGTTGGAGGAATTCATAAATATTAAGCAAGGCAACATGAATGTCAATGAGTATGCCTTGAAATTCACTCTTTTGTTTAACTATGCTCCATATTTGGTAGCAAGTCCAAGGGATTTGATGAATAGGTCTATGACGGGGGTGTTCGAACTAGTAGAAGACGAATATCGTATGGCAATGCTTGTTGATGACGTGGATATCTCACACATCATGGTTTTTTCCCAACAAATAGAACAGTCAAAAGTCAAGAAGGAGAGGGATAGGGAGAAAAAGAGGTCTAGAGTGGAAAATGATGGGTCCGATGGACATGGTCGTTCTAGGAATTGACAAAAGTTTTCCGGACAAGGCTATTATAATGCTCCTAAGTATAAGCAAGATAGGGTGTCTACCCCTAGGCCACAAGGGAAAGGTAATGACTCCGTATGGCCAACTTGTTCTAGGTCTGGTAAGAGGAATGAGGGTAAATGTTTGATCGGTAGAGATGGTTGCTATGGATTTAGTTAGAGTGGCCACATGAAGAAAAATTGCCCAAAGGCGAAGACTACTATAAGAGATGGTAAGCAAGGTGCCCCTAATGGTGGGGATGATGAGCCTCCAAAGAGAAATAGGTTTTATGCTCTCCAATCCAAGGATGATCAAGAGTTATATCCTCATGTCCCTTTCCGGTATGTGCATCTTTCATGTTTTAGAAAATTTCCAGATTTCTTCTCTTTTATGACCTGTTATGTTGGACTTGATGTTGTCCTTGCATTGATGGAAGTTTAGAAAAGCATGTGTCGGCTTACTCCCATGAGGGAGAAAGTGTGTCTATTACCTAAGCTCCTTACATGATTTTTCGTTGCTATGATTTCTTGATGTATGTTTATGAAATTGTGTAGGACTTGTTAGAATTGTTTTAAATGCATTGTGTTGCCTCATGTTGTAGCATCATTGAGTCAATGTGCAGTTTTAGGCTCCACGAATTTATGTTAAGCATGTTGTAGCTAGAAGATGTTAGTTTCTCCTTGGAAATGAGTATGTATGTCTCTTTCATGTATTTTGGGTTGCATTAGGTATGTTTATCTTTGAATTGAAGTTTCCTTGGTTGGTTGTGTGCATGTAGGTGTGTTGCATGCATGATGGGTTGCTAGTCTAGAGTCGTTTCCTTTAAGAAGTGTTTAGAAAAGTCATTCGAGGATGAATATTCCCGTGGGGGAAACATAATAACACCCCGGAAACTAGTAGACCAAACTAGGGCCACAAACTAGGGTTCTAAGATTTGATGTATGGGAAATAGAATCGTAGATAAGATTTTATGTGTTTAAAATGAGAAATTTAGCGTTCGAACATCAATATATGTATTAGACCAACTAGCCTATATGACCTTTAAGAGTTTGGTTGAGAATGGGAAGGGCAAGTACCAAGGCAAAAAGGGCAAGCCTAAGCCAAAAGGCCAAGGTTGCCCATCCTTGCAGCTACGGCCAAAGGGTTCACGACCAATGGTGTCCACGGTCCTTGAGGGGATCCCTGAAGATGCCTTAGGTTTTGGAAGTTTTGGAGTTTGAGGGAAGCTACAACGTAGAGTACCATGTGCAACATGACAGGCCGTGGTCCCGTTTCACTGTCCGTACAATTGGGCGTGACCACTGGACAGGGCTGCCTAGTTTAGGGGTTTTTAAATAAAATCCTATTCGACCAGTTTTAAGTGGGGGTCATTTTATAATGTTTTTATACACCTATATAAATACTTTTAAGTTTTTAGCCACCCCATCTAGGTCATTTAGAATCAAAACCCCAAATCACTCCTCTCTCAAATGTTTCTCTCTCTAAGAAGAACCTCCATTGAAAAAGAAGCTAGGGTTGAAGCTAAGGTCAAGAACAAAGGCTCCATTTCTAAAATCTTGTGCTAGGGCTTTGATTAAGGTATGTTTAGATTTTAATCTGTGGGTTCTTCCACCCATAGGGTCCCCTAGAATTTCCCCTAATTTGTGAAGAAGAACCCTAATAAAGCTAGGGTTACTACATATGTATGGGTTTTAGGTGTGTATGATTCCAAATGGTTGGATACTACTGATATATTACTATTTTAGTGTTTATTCGTGATAATATGAAGAATTTATGTGAATTCCTTGATTAACCCTAGTTTTCAAAGTATGTGGGTTTGTATCTTTTGATGAGGGATTGATGATTCTTGCCAGATTCTCTTAGGTTGTCATCATGTATAGAGCTTATCCAAGAATGTGAATATGAAATAATGAATTGAACTATACTTATGTATGAATGATAGAACATGAATCAAAATAGCTAGATTTGGGACTTTGATGAAGTACGCTTAGAATTAGCTATGCCTAAGGCTTGTGACTAGTATGTATTGTGATCTAGACTAGTATGATGATTGTGGAGTCACGCTTGAATGTAGGGCTTGAAGTCATAATTTTGATCACTAGGGCATAGAGAGTCAGTCTTCTATGATGAGATATGTTCCATATATGTAGAATGTGAAAGGTTAATCAGCGAAAATGAATCATGCTTGTTAGAATAGAATAGCTTGAGGTTTAGTCTTGTGATTCGTTCACGGATATTTGAATTATGTAGCTTGGGATGGTAGATCTCATGGTAGCTTACTATTGAGTAATTCAGCTCTCCTAAGGTTAGCTTGAACTGGCATTGATAGTGTGCTTTTCATGGTAGGTTGCATTAGTATAGGCATGGTAGCCTAAGATTGAGGATCTATGCTCTCCTATGGGTAGCTTGGACTAGCATGGTTAAAATGCTCTTCATGATAGCTTGACTTGGTTAGGCCAAGTCCATTTCGTGGTAGCTTAGGATTGAGACACCATACTATCCTAAGGATAGCTTAGGGTTGAGGATTCATACTTCCATAAGGATAGCTTGCATCTTATTGAATGGTTGCATGGTGGCTAGGTTGGTATACTTGTATCCTTTCTTTCAAAGATTGGATTGTATGATAGGATATTTTCCATGGTAGTTAGGTCTAGCATGGTAGTGTGCTATTCTTTGATAGACTAGAATGAAAGATAGTTAGCATGCAGTAAGCTAGCCTAAATGAGTACTTAGTGTGAGTGGTAGTATGGGATGCCATTCATACGTGGAACAAGTATGACTAGAATCTACTTATGAAGTGTCCTCTTATAGGATGTATGCCTAGCTTGGAGTGTTGCTATAGTTGCCTTCCATGATATGAATTAACTTAAGATGATAGTTCTTTGTCAATGTGAAAGTAGGTCAATAGTGACACTTAGAAGTGATAAATATGAACATGGTCACTTAATGGACATGTTTAGTGTGTGTGGTATTATGGGATGCCCCACATGCATAGCACAAATGTGCCTTGAGGTTGCTTAGGGGTATAGTGCTCTTATGACATGAAAACCTAGGTCTTGACTATGAAGGTGGGCTATGACCAAAAATGACCAAATATAGGTACTTACCTTGGATAGTATTATGGGATGCTATCTTTGCCTTGCACTAGTATACTTGAAGGTGGCTTGTGAAGTAGTTCTCTTTAATATGAAAGGCTAATGGTTGTAGTATGCCTTTATGAATGTCTTATGTTGATTTGCTATGATATGATGCTTATGTTGGAATTATATTATGATTTTGTTATTGTCTCTTATGCTTATGCATTATGTTGACTAACCATTTGAGATGCTTTATGATGTTGTGCTAGATTTCATACTTGCTACATTTTGTACTAACGCATATTGCCTGCATTCTAATCAAATGTAGGGTGTTGGGAGATTGAGTTGCTTGGAGGCTAGGTTCCTTAGTGCAAGAAGACTTGAAAATTTGGTAAGTCCTCATAGCTTCGATGACGAACCCATTTATGTTTTTTTATGTCTTTTCTTTTATTTTAAAATTTATGTGGGCTGCGTCCCAATGACTTTTATTCATATTATTCATATATGGTTCGAGACGATGATGTTAGAAAGACTTTCGCTTTAATGAAATTCTTTGGATTGTATGTTTAAAGAAAGTGTTAAACTCTCCCTACTTTTCTACGATCTTATGTTATGATGATGCTAAGGGTTGTATGCGGCCCTTTCGGGGTCAAGTACACCACGTTACGTCTTTGGGGTACCCCTAGTTCTTGACATACTTGGTAATCAGAGCAAAAGGTCTTTAATGGTTCTAGGATTATCTCAAGCCACCTCTAATAGAGTCTTATTCATCTGTGTGAGTCGTGACACATCTATAAATAGAAGGCTATGGGATGCTTAGGAAAAAAAAAGTCTCACTCCTTCATTGTCTTAGTCGTGCCATATAGTTTTGCTTTAGTAAGCCCTTTTCTAAAGTTTGCCTATGCTTTTTCAGGTTATGGCTAATACTAGGGCTAATGCTAAGAGAGAAGGAGAAGACATTGGGGACCAAGAGAGTCCTCCCCAAGTTCAAAATCAAGCTCCTCCTCAAGTTCCTAATGACCCTCCTATTGGAAATGGTACTTTAGCGGAGTTTAGGGCTTCTACGCAATTGTTGGGTCAAGCCTTGACGGCACAAGCTAATAGAGAGGTGGTGGCTCCGTTAAACCTTATAGGGGGAATGGGTGCTTATAGGATTAGGGAGTTCTTGAAGATGAATCCTCAGGAGTTTAGTGGCTCCAAGGTGGAGGAGGATCCAAATGGGTTCATAGATGAGGTTTATAAAACACTTGCTATCATGGGGTAACTTCTAGAGAAAAAGTGGAACTAGCCGCTTAATAATTGAAAAACGTTGCCCAAATTTAGAATGAGCAATGGAAAGATTCTAGGCCGGTAGAGACGGGTCCCATAGAGTGGGAGACTTTTAAGTTCTCATTTATAGATAGGTTCTTTACTCGAGAGTTGAGGGAGGCTAAGTTGGAGGACTTTATAAATCTTAAGCAAGGCAACAAGAGTGTCAATGAGTATGCCTTGAAATTCACACTTTTGTTTAACTATGCTCCATCTTTGGTAGCAACTCCAATGGATTTGATGAACAGATTTATGACGGGGGTGTCTGAAATATTCGAAGAAGAATGTCGTATGGCAATGATTGTTGATCACATGGATATCTCACACCTCATGGTTTTTGCCCAACAAACAGAATAGTCAAAACTCAAAAAGGAGAGGGCTAGGGAGAAAAAGAGGTTTAGGGTGGAAAATGATGGGTCTGATGGACATGGTCGTTCTAGGAAACGACAATAGTTTTCCGGACAAGACTATTCTAATGCTCCTAAGTATAAGGATGATAGGGTGTCTACCCCTAGGCTACAAGGGAAAGGTAATGACTCCCTATGGCCCACTTGTTCTAGGTGTGGTAAGAGGCATGAGGATAAATGTTTGGCCGGTAGAGATGGTTGCTATGGATGTGGTGAGAGTGGCCACATGAAGAAAGATTTCCCTACGGCAAAAGCTACTTTAAGAGAGGGTAAGAAAGTTTCCCCTAGTGGTGAGGATGATGAGCCTCGAAACAGGAATAGGTTTATTGCTCTCCAATCCAAGGATGATCAAGAGTGATCTCCTCATGTGCCTTTCCAGTATGTGCATCTTTCATGCTTTAGAAAATTTCCAGATTTCTTCTCTTTTATGACTAGTTATGTTTGACTTTATGTTGTGTTTGCCTTGATGGATGCTTAGAAAATCATGTGTGGGCTTACTCCCAAGGGGGAGATAGTGTGTCTATTCCATAAGGTCCTTACATGATTTTGTATTGCGATGATTTCTTTATGTATGTTTATGAAGTTGTGTAGCCCTTTTTAGAATTGGTTTAATTGCATTGTGTTGCCTCATGTTGTAGCATCTTTAAGTCAATGTGCATTTTTAGACTCCATGAATTTATGTTGAGCATGTTGTAGCTAGGAGATGTTATTTCCTCCTTGGAAATGAGTATATATGTCACTTTTACGCATTTTGGGTTGCATTAGGTATGTTTAGCTTGGAATTGAAATTTCCTTGGTTGGTTGTGTGCATGTAGGTGTGTTGCATGCATGATGGGCTGCTAATCTAGAGTCAATTCCTTTATGAAGTGTTTATAAAGGTCATTCAAGGATGAATGTTCCCAAGGGGGAGATATTGTAACACCCCAGAAACTAGTAGACCAAACTAGGTCCACAAGCTAGAGTTCAATGATTTGATGTATGGGAAATAGAGTCGTAGATGAGACTTTATGTGCTTAGAATGAGGAATTTAGCATTTGAAAATCAACATATATATTAGACCTAGTATCCTATATGACCTTTAAGAGTTTGGTTGAGCATGTGAAGGGCAACTACCAAGGCAAAAAAGGCAAGCCTAAGCCAAAGGGCCTAGGCTGCCCAACCTTGGCAACTATTGCCAAAGGGTTCATGGCCACCTTTACGACCAGTGGTCTGTACCACGGTCCGTGAAGTTGCCTTAGGTTTTGAAAATTTTTGAGGTTGAGAGGAGGTATTGCCTAGAGTACCACGTGCACCATCACGGGTCGTGGTCCCCTTTTACGGTCCGTATATGTGGGAGTGACCACTGGACGGGGCTATCTTGTTTAGGGGTTTTTAAGTAATATCCTACTCGACTAGTTTTAAGTGGGGGTCATTTTGTAAGGGTTTTATACACCTATATGAATACTTTTAAGTCTTTAGCCAACCCATCTAGGTCATTTAGAATATAAACCCCAAATCACTCCTCTCTCAAATGTTTCTCTCTAAGAAGAACCTCCATTGAAAAAAAAGCTAGGGTTGAAACTAAGGTCAAGAACAAAGGTTCCATTGCTAAAGGCTTGTGCTAAGGCTTTGATTAAGGTATGTTTAGATTTCCACATATGGGTTCTTCCATCCATAGAGTCCTATAGAATTTCCCCTAATTTGTGAAAAAGAACCCCAATGAAGCTAGGGTTACTTCCAATATATGGGTTTTAGGTGGGTATGATTCCAAATAGTTGGATACTACTCATATATGATTATTTTAGTGTTGATTCATGATAGTATTAAGAATTTATGTGAATTCCTTGATTAACCCTAGTTTTCAAAGTATGTGGGTTTGTATCTTTTGATGAGGAATTGATGATTCTTGCCAGATTCTCTTGGGTTGTTATCATGTATAGAGCTTATCCAAGAATATGATTAAGAAATAATTAATTGAAATAGACTTATGTATGAATAATAGAACATGAATCGAAATGGATAGATTTGGGACTTCGATGAATTATGCTTAGAATTAGCTATGCCTAAGGCTTGTGACTAGTATATATTGTGATCTAGACTAGTATGATGATTGTCAAGTAAAGTTTGAATGTATGGCTTGAAGTCATAATGTTGATCACTAGGTCTTAAAGAGTGAGTCTTCTATGATGAGATATTTTGCATATATGTAGAATGTGAAAGGTTAATCACGTGAAATGAATCATCCTTGTTAGAATATAATAGCTTGAGGTTGAGTCTTATGATTCCTTCATGGATAGCTGAATTATGTCTCTTGGGATGGTAGATCTCATGGTAGCTTGGGATTGAGGAATTTAGCTCTCCTAAGGTTGGATTGAACTAGCATTGATAGGGTGGTTTTCATGGTAGGTTGCATTAGTATAGGCATGGTATCCTAGGATTGAGGATCTATGCTCTCCAATGAGTAGATTGAACTACCATGGTTAGCATGCTCTTCATGGTAGGTTGACTTTGTTAGGACAAGACCATTTCATGGTACCTTTGGATTGCGACACCATACTCTCCTAAGGATAGCTTAGGGTTGAGGATTCATACTCCCTTAAGGATAGCTTACATCTTATTGAATGGTTGCATGGTGGCTAGGTTGGTATACATGCATCCTTCCTTTGATTGCTTGGATTGTATGATAAGATGTTTTACATGGTAGTTTGGTCTAGCATGGTAGTGTGCTATTCTTTGATTGACTATAATGAAAGATAGTTAGCATGGAGTAAGCTAGCATAAGTAAGTACTTAGTTTGAGTGGTAGGAGGGGATGCCATTCATACGTGGAACAAGTATGAGTTAAAGCTACTTATGAAGTGTCCTCTTATGTGATGTATGTCTAGCTTGGAGTGTTGTTATAGTTGCCTTCCATCATTTGCATTGACTTAAGATGATAGTTCCTTGTCAGTGTGAAAGTACGTCAATAGTGACAATTAGAAGTGATGAATATGAACATGGTTACTTAATGTACATTTTTAGTGTGTGTGGTATTATGGGATGCCCCACATGCATTGCACAAGTGTGCCTTGAGATTTCTTAGGGGTATAGTGCTCTTATGACATGAAAACCTAGGTCTTGACTATGAAGGTGGGCTACGACAAAGAATGAACAAAGAGAGGTACTTAGCTTGGATAGTATTATGGGAAGCTATCTTTGCCTTGCACTAGTATACTTGGAGGTGTCTTGTGAAGTAGTTCTCTTGAATATAAAAGGCTTAAGTATGCAATTATGAATGTCTTATGTTGATTAGCTATGATATGATGCTTATGTTGGAATTATGTTATGATTTTGTTATTGTCTCTTATGCTTATGTCTTATGTTGACTAACCATTTGAGATGCCTTATGATGTTGTGCTACCTTTCATACTTGGTGCATTTTGTCCTAACGCATATTGCCTACATTTTAATCAAGAGTAGGGTGTTGGTAGATTGAGTTGCTTGGAGGCTAGTTTCATAGGTGCAAGAAGACTTGAAGATTTGTTGAGTCCTCATAGCTTCGAGGACAAACCCATTTATGTTCTTTGATGTTTTTTCTTATTTTTTAGACTTTATGTGGGCTGTGTCCCAATGACTTTTATTCATGTTGTTTGTAGATGGTTCGAGAAAAAGATGTTAGAAAGACTTCCACTTTTGTGAAATTATTTGGATTGTATGTTTAAAGAATGATTTAAATTCTCCCAACTTTTCTATGATCTTATAGTATGATGATGCTAAGGCTTGTATGCGACCCCTTCGGGGTTAAGTACGCCACGTTACGTCTAGGGGTACCCCTGGGTCATGACACATACCTTGATTTTAAATCCTCTCAAAGTGTGCAACAATGGAGTCTTGACTTGACCTATCTTGATTGTTTTCTTCTTCTTCACTTTCCAGCGAGAGAATATTTGAGAGAGAATGGGGTTCTTTTTGTTGAGTTGAAATAATGACTAGGATCAATGAATTTAGGGGTCTAAAGTCTTTATATAGGTGTTCTAAGTAAGGTTATAAAGATGACACTTAACCCCTAATTAATTCTAGAAAGTTCCATAAGCCAACACTTAACCAACCTAAACATGCCCACTACCTCACCCACGAGACCACGCCCAAAGGCCATGGGTGGACCCACGGGGCGTGCTGTTCATCCGTGGGTGGTGGTATGAAACTCACATTTTTGGACCAGACCCAAGACCCCTCACCCATGGGGCGTGGGTCCTTTCGTAGGTAGACTGTTTTGGGGAAGTTTCTAGGGTCCTCTTCAAGAACCCTTAGTTGGTCCTTGGGGAGTCGTACCTTGACGTTCTAACCCGAAACCCTTCATTCTAAGTATGGGAAGTTATATCTACAACTCTAACCCTCACATCAAGCTCTAGTTTAGCCTACTAGTTTTCAGAGTGTTACAATATCCTCCCCTTGGGAACATTCATTCTCGAATGACATTCTAGGCACTCCTTAAGGTCATGACTCTAGACTAGCAACCCATCATGGATGCAACTCATCTAAATTCACATGAACAAGAGAGGAACTTCATCCCCAAGAAAAACATACTCAATGCAACACAAGGAAGTAGGAACTACATCTAACAATCCAAAATGCAAGAAATTATCATAACTAGTCATGTTTAAGGAAAAACTACCATCTCTTAGATATGACATGCACTCATGGAGCTCATACGCAATTTACTCTCAAAAAGCATTCATTTAAGGTGACATCTCTCAACTCCGAACTAAGGCATGCTCATCAATTTACCTCATGAAGTCTATAGGAAACTCATACTCAATGCACTACAACATGAGGATATAAATCATGTAAACTCACTTTCCTTTAAATCACAAGCTTTCATGAACATGCATCATATAAGGAAATCATGGCAACACATAAACACACAATGACCTTTCTATCTAAGCACACCATCTCCCCCTTGGGAGCAAGCCTAAACTGACTTTCTAAGCACCATTCATACTAAAGAAAACTTGAAGGTTTCACATACCAAGTTACCAAAGGACCAAACAATACTGGATTCTAATAAAGCATAAAATGCAGACCTGTGGTCACATCCGGGGGACTCTTGTTCACCTCTAGCTTGGAGAGCATAAAGCATATTCTTCTTTTAGGCATCCCCATCCGAACCACTAGAAGAAACTTGCTTTTCCTCTCTTCCCTTAGCCTTAAGCACAGGGCAATCCCTCATTTTGTGCCCACTTTTTCCACAACCATAACAACCATCCATTTCGACTAGGCACCTACCATAGTGATTCCTTCCACACTTGGTGCAAGTAGGCTTATGAAATGGAGACCCACTACCTTTCTCTTGATTAACCCTAAGGGTATTGGGGGAAGCTTAACCGGAATATATTTGTTTAACCCTAGGTCGACCTTGTACCTCGGACTTTGCATTAGAAAAGTCCCCCTCACCTATCCTTGCTCTTTTTGCCTATCTATGTTTTTTATTTGAGTTTCTCTTCCTCCATTTGTTGGGAATACACCATAAGATGTGAGATATCCATATCATGCAGAAGCATTGTCGTACGACATTCTTTTCCTACCATGTCGGACACGCCCGTCAAGAACCTACTCATCATATCCCTCGAATTCACCACCATAGATAGAGCATCCTTGGATAGTAGGGTAAATTTCAAGGCATACTCCTTAACACTCATGCTACCTAGTACAAGGTTAATGAACTCTTCCACTTTAGCTTTCCTCAACTCTTGGGGAAAGAACCTACCAAGAAACTCTAGTTTGAACACTTCACACTCTATTGGACCCACTCCTACCAGCCTCCCATCTTTCCATTGTTCATACCACCCTTGAGCAGCATCTTTCAATTGGTAAACGTCTAGCTCTGGTTTTTCTACCCAAGTCACCCCCATGATAGCAAGTACCTTATAAACCTCATCTATAAACCCCTTAGGATCCTCTTCCACTTTGGAGCCATAAAACTCTGGAGGATTCATCCTCATAAAATTCCTCACTTTTGAAGTAGCCATACGTACTATTGGATTCACCGAAGCTACCACCTCCCTATTCACTTGTGTCGTCATGGCTTTGGCCTACATTTGGATAGGCGACCTAAACTCTGCATTTGTAACATTCTCATCCCAAGGGTTAATTGTAGCTTGTGTAGCATGTGGGGGAACCTCTTGATCCACCATGTCTTCCTCATTCCTTCTAGCATTTTCCTTTCTATTAGCCATATACTAAAAATCATCGGGCACTAATTAGGAGAAAGACCTTATAGAGTTAAACTATATGGTATGACTTAGAGAATGAAGGAGAGAGATTTCCTTATAAATCTAATAGCTTCCTATTCATATATGTGCCGCGCTTCACACTTATGAACAAGACTCTACTAGACGTTGTTTTGAGACAATCCTAGAATCATTCTAAACATTTGGCTCTGATTGCCAAGTTTGTCATGACCAAGGGGTACACCCTAGATGTAACATGGTGTACTAGACCACGAAAGGCCTAACATGCCACTTAGCATATCATAACATTAAATAACTTGAAATGATGCGAAAATATAAAACTTTTTCCAATACAATCGAACTGTTTATAAAAGCAAGCAAAATCTATAACACTTTGTCTCAAAACATCTAAAACAATTTGAATAAATCTTTGAGATGCAGACCATACAATGGTCTAAAACATAAAAGAAAAGATATAAAGGAAAGATGATCACATCCTCGATGCTATGAGAACTCACCAAGTCTTCAACTCATTTGCTCTACTAGAAACCTAGCCACGAGAATGGAACTCAATGTCATCAGACCATACATTTGATAAGAATGTAGGTAAGAGTATGCGTTAGTACAAAATGTACTAAATATAATAGCTATCATAACACCATAAGGGCATAACATAAGCGTTAACCAACATAAAACATAAGCGATAAGCATAAGAGATAATAACATATTCATAGGCATAATTTCCAACATTGAAATAATGTAAGCATTAGTCAACATGAGGCATGGTCTATGAACATAGGAGATACATCATATCCATAGCTTAATCCATACTTGGACCTTCATATCATAAGAGAAACACTTCATAATTAGCTTCTAGTCATACGTGTGCAATGCATAGTTTAGACCCCATAATCTCACCCGCACTACGTACCACCTTAGGCCATCATACATACTTAACATCTTTGATCTCATCCTTAGCTTATTTTCTCATAAACAAGGGAATCTCTCACCTTTAATCAAACATATCAAGGAAGACAACTATAGCAAGAACCCAAACTAGCATACATCATATGAGAGAAACACTTCTTAGGTAACCTTAATTCATACTTGTGCAACATATGGATAAGAACCCATAATCCCATCCATACTAACTACCACTTTAGGTCATCACATTCCTACTTCTTGGTTGGGGACTAGTCCCTTTCTTGAAACCTAGGAACACTATGAGACACTTCGTTAAGCATATCTTAGTTACTCACTAATTTGAACCCTATGAGATACTTCTTTAAGCGTGTCTAAGTTCATTATTATCTTGAACACTATGAGATACTTCATTAAGCATATCTTAGTTCCTTATTAATTTGAACCCCATGAGATACTTCTTTAAGCATGTCTAAGTTCATTATTATCTTTAACCCTATAAGATATTTAACCATGTATAAGTTCATTATTATGTTGAACACTATGAGATACTTTCTTCAAGCATGTCGTAGCTCATATATTATTTTGAACACTTTGAGATGCCTCTTCAAGCATGTCTTAGCTCACTATGTTTGAACTCTTGGACATGCTTTCTCAAGCATGTCTTAGTTCATTAATGCTTTTGAACACTTAGAGATACTTTTTCAAGTATGTCTTAGATCATTTGATATAGAGATTGCTACTAGAAACCCGAACTCTAGTAGGTGAAGGCTTCCACCTCATGAGACTTTATTTGGGAAACCCGAACCATACTATTTGAGAGTTCCCCCTTTACTTTGGAAGTCCGGACTCAACTAGGTGTGAGCCTCCTTTATCTTGGAAGCCCAAACCCAACTATGTGTGAACCTCTATCTCATTGTCAATATCCATTCGGGGCCAAGCATACACAATTTAGACTAACTTTTAAGACTTACTTAACTCATGACTCACGGAGGGATGTCCTTGAAAACCAATCCATGTTCAAGTGATTCTATCACTTTATGCATTCAAACAATCATAAGGTAGATCAGGTGGGAAAAGTACTTCCACTACAATGCTATCTACTAGTCTACCATTCTCATATAGACTTTACTCTCAAAGACTTTTCATACATAATTCATCATATTAGCTTTACTCGAAATGCCCTAACGATCAACATTCATGACTACCAGTCTTACTCTCAAAGCCTTACCTTTTACAATCATCATACATATCCAAATCACAAGATATTCCAGTCACAAGCTTCATTCTTAAACAATTCTAACCATATCTCATCATAAAGAGTCAATCTCAAGCTTTTCTAATGATGATGGATCATATATACTTTAATCGAATTCAATTCATGTTTACATGCTTCTATTCTAAAACAATTACTATACATGTTATCAATTCTAGAAGATCATCTATGAATCCTTAATTTCCCTTCACATGGCATAAACCCACATTACTTCAATTTCATCAATTAGACTAGGGTTAACCATGGAAAATATGTAATTTCAACATAATATCATGATTCACTACTAATTCAATCATAAACAATCAATATCCACTTAATTGGATTCATAATCAACTTAACCCACAATATTTGAAGGAACCCTAACTTGAATTGGGGATTTCATCTTCACAATTGGGGGATCTCTAGGGGACTCCATGTATGGAAGAATCCATGGATGAATTAGCTAACATACCTTGATTGTAAATCCTCTCAAATCTTGCAACAATGAAGTCTTGACTTAACTTATTTTTATTCTCTTCTTGTTCTTCACTTTCTAGAGAGAGAATATTTGAGAGGGAGTTGGGTTCTTTTGGTGAATTGAAATAATGACTAGGATCAATGAATTTAGGAGTCTAAAGTCGTTATAGAGGTTGTCTAAGTAAGGTTAAAATGACACCACTTAACCCCTACTTAATTCCGAAAAGTTCCATAGGCCAACACTTAATCGACCTAAACATGCCCACTGCCTCACCCACGAGACCACACCCACGGGGCATGCTAGTCATCCATGGGTGGTGCTCTAAAACTCACATTTTGGGACCCTAACCCACGACCCATCACCCAAAGGGCGTGGACCCCCCTACGGGGTGTGTGTCCCTTTGGAGGTGGACTATTTTTTGGGGAAGTTTCTAGGGACATCTTCAAGGACCTTTGGTTGGTCCTTGGGCAGTTGTACCTTGAAATTCTAACCTAAAACCCTTCATTCTAAGTACAGGAAGTTATATATCTAGTTTAGCCTACTAGTTTCCAGGATGTTATAATATCTACCCCTTGGGATCATTCTTCCTCAAATGACATTCTAGGCACTCCTTAATGTCACCACTCTAGACTAGCAACCCATCATGCATGCAACTCATCTAAATGCACATGAACAAGGGAGGAACTTCATCTCCAAGCTAAACATACTCAATGCAACACAAGGAACTAGGAACCACATCTAAAAACCCAAAATGCAAGAAATTCTCATAACTAGTCATGTTCAAGGAGGAAGTACCATCTCCTAGTTATGACATACTCAACATACACTCATGGAGCTCATATGCAATTTACTCTCAAAAAGCATTCATTTAAGAAGGAATCTCTCAACTCCGAACTAAGGCATGCTCATCAATTTACATCATGAATTATATGGGCAACTCATACTCATTGCACTACAACATAAGGAAATAAATCATGTAAACTCATTTTCTTTTTAATCACAAGCTTTCATGAACATGCATCATATATGAAAGGCATGGCAACACATAAACACACAATGACCTTGCTATCTACGCACACCATCTGCCCCTTGGGAGCAAGCCTAAACGGAGTTTGTAAGAACCATTCATACTAATAATAAAGCATAAAAGACATACCGGTAATCAAATCTGGGGGACACGCTTATTCACCTCTAGCTTTGAGAGAATAGAACCTATTCTTCTTTTGGGCATTCCCATCCGAACCACTAGAAGCAACTTGCTTTTCCTCTCTTCCCTTAGCCTTATAATCCCTCATTTTGTGCCCACTTTTTCCACAACCATAACAACCATCAATGCCGGCTAGGCTCCTACCATGTTGATTTTGTCCACACTTGGTGCAAGTATGCTTAAGAAATGGAGTCACGCTAATTTTCTCTTTGATTAACTCTAGGGGTATTGGGGGAAGCTTCACCAGAATATATTTGTTTAACCCTAGGGTGACCTTGTCCCTCGGACTTTGCATTAAAAATGTTCCCCTCACAGGTCCTTGCTCTTTTTGCCTCTCTATTCATTTTCTTGAGTTTCTCTTCCTCCATTTGTTGAGTATACACCATAAGATGTGTGATATCGTTATCATGAAGGATCATTTCCGTACGACATTCTTTTCCTACCATGTCGGAGACTCCCATCAAGAACCTACTCAGCATATCCCTCGAATTCACCACCATAGATGGAGCATACTTGGATAGTTGGGTAAATTCAAGGCATACTTCTTAACACTCATGATTCAACCTTGTTTAAGGTTAATAATCACTTCCACCTTAGCTTTCCTTAACTCTCGGGGAAAGAACCTATCAAGAAATACTAGTTTGAACACTTCCCACTATATTGAACCCTCTCCTACCGGCCTCCTATCTTTCGATTGTTCATACCACACGTGAGAAAGAAATCTCAATTGGTAAGCGGCAAGCTTCACTTTTTCTACCGAAGTCACCCCCATGATAGCAAGTACCTTATAAATTATATCTATAAACCCCTTAGGATCCTCTTCCAATTTGGAGCCATAAAACTCCTGAGGATTCATCCTCATAAAATCCCTCACTCTAGAAGTAGCCATACCAACTATTGGATTCACCAGAGCTACCACCTCTTTATTCACTTGTCTCGTCATGGCTTGGGCTAACATTTGGATCACCGAACTAAACTCCACATTTGTAAAATTTTCATCCATAGGGTTAATCGGAGCTAGTGGAGGAACCTCTTGATCCACTACTGCTTCCTTGTTCCTTCTAGCAATTTCCCTTGTATTAGCCATATCCTGAAAACCATCGGGAA
Organism: Solanum stenotomum; assembly: GCF_019186545.1. Classification (NCBI taxonomy): domain Eukaryota; kingdom Viridiplantae; phylum Streptophyta; class Magnoliopsida; order Solanales; family Solanaceae; genus Solanum; species Solanum stenotomum. The sequence goes on from NC_064284.1 coordinate 46,252,366, forward strand.
CTAATTATGAGAAAGACCTTATAGTGTTTTTCATGCCCCGAGACTACCCCCGAGACGCGAACACGGGACCTAGGATCACAAGTGACCCCAAGCTAACCCTGTTGGCATATTCATAAGCATACTAAAGATAATAATAACTGATGCGGAAGCTAAATCATAAAAAAAATTGAAAGGATGAGGAATACCCATATACTATAACTGAGATAAATGAAAACTGATGAGTTTAATACAAAGAAGATATTAACTCAATATTAAGCTGAATCTATCTATGTCTGAAAATAACCTCTAACTGACTAGAAATGCTCGGACAGGCCCCAGCTAAGTCTAGCAAAACTGAAACTAAATGACTAAGAATAATATTTAAAAAAGACTCATGATTATTGTCCGCAGAGAATGAGGACTCACCACTAATTTTGCTAAACTGGAGATCGGGAACCGATATAAGCATGATCTCGATGCTGATAACCTGAACCTACATCATGACAACATGTAGTGCACGTATGCATCAGTACTTGAAAGGTACTGAGCATGCAGGATAGAATACATCTGAAATAACATATAACTGAACAGAGCAAATAAGCAATGATATAATCTGAACATGATATAGATACTGAATGCATTGACCGATTTATAAGATGCTGAAACTAAATACTGACTATACTAAAAAATGGTCAATGCATTAAAATCTGACTAAAATATGGGAGCTACTAATAACCGATAATAAAACCATATGAGCTAAATGTGGAGTCTGATGTGTACGCCCCATCGAAAGGACCCAATATACCCTTCCAGAGGTATAGAGGCACGCTGGCGTGATCACTGGAATGATGCCCACAGAGGAGACTTACAACCTACGTGGCTAGTAGTTCTGGGACTATTTGGGTATGTTGAACCCTAGTCCAACTCGATATTATGCTACTTCCAATGGATTAAGTGCTTAACACATTATGACTAAATTTCTGTAAGTTACTGAATACCTCAAACTGAACATTCAAAACTGCGAATGCAACAATTAATATGAGAATGATGCATTCATAAACTGAGGCATGTATAACTGAATACTGAAATATCTGACCTAACATGTGTAATTCAAGAACTAAAGAAATACATAGCTAGGGTTTTGAAATTCGTGCAATAAACTGAATATTAATATACTAATTTGATTTGGATCATTCTAACAGTTAGGAATCCAACAATTTTAACATTCAAGAAATCCTAGGTCTAGTCATAAAAAGGGAACCAAGAAACTGGTTGAAAAATAGGGATCTAATGGATGAAAGGAACCCACCAGTAAAATCCCACATACCTAGTGACGAATTTCACGAAGAAATCCTTTTATTTTTGGGCTGGAACTGAAGAAAACTTGTTGCGTTCTTGAACTAGGGTTCTTGACTTCTTTCTCCTCTTATCGTTCTAATTTTCTAAGTTCTGATTAATTATTTTCTAATTTTCTAGTTATGTTTCTAGGCTTAAACTGTCTAAACCCTCATAATTTAGGGTCTAAACGACGTAGCTTAGGGTCCAACGGAATGGGAAAAGGACCAAAACAATCCTAACTTAATTTTGGCAAAGCCCATCCACGAAAAGAACGACGGTCCGTCGTTTCATCTACCGGCCGTCGTTTGGGTTCATCGGTCAAGTCTGTCCGGCAGGTCTTCACTAAAATGAGTATAAGTTTTTACTCGGAGATTGAATTTTAGCAAACTTTATGGCGTTGGAAATAGAATTCAATTATCTATCATATCACATGTCATGGGACACATAATTCATTTTGTTCTAAAACTTATGAAAATTTGAAATTGACCCAATCAACAATTTTCCTCTCACTGTCTACTGACCCTCATCTACGGTCAAACCTATGGACCGTGCATTGAACGATGGTCCGTGCTGGTCGACTGTAGTTCGTGTCAGAGGATGGGTAAAGGAGTCTTAATCCACAGACACAGACCACGGACCGTGGTCTGACCTATAGACCGTGGGTCGAGACATAGCCAATTTTTTGAGCTGGGTTCGGCGAGGGGTTGCAGTGGTGAACCCCGGACCACCAGCATGGGTCGTAGTCTAACCTACAGTCCATGGATGGCAACCGTGGGTTGCACCTGCAACTTCTCAAAATCTGCATTTTGGTCTATCTAGGATACGGGGTGTTACATTATCTCCCCCTTGAGAACATTCGTCCATGAATGAAGACTAAACTAGCTGAAATAGAGGGAAAAGGCTGCAATCCCTACCACTAAACACTGAGAACTGAATTTATGACTGAACTAAATTCCAAGAATATGCTAATACGCTAAAAATGCAGGTTCAAACTGAAGAAACATGATTCTAAGACTGAATTTACCCATGAATAACTGAAAGACTGAAGAAGAACTATTACCTCAAGCTTAAGTGTAACCAGAAGGAAAGAGGTGATGATACTTGGCTTTCATGATCGCTTCTGCTTCCCAAGTGGCTCCCCCTAAGGATTTACTCCTCCACCAAACCTTGATTAAAGCGACTTCTTTGTTTCTCAACCTTCTAACTTGACGATCAAGAATCTCAACTGGCACATCCTCATAAGAAAGGCTATCTTTTACAGCCACAGTCTCTAATGGATCTATAGATGCTGGGTTACCCACACACTTTTTCAAAAGTGAAATGTGAAAGACTGGATGCACTGCTGCCAATTCTGCTGGCAACTCTAACTCATAAGCCACTATACCAATCCTTTTCAAGATCCAGTAAGGGCCTACATATCTTGGACTGAGCTTCCCTTTCTTGCCAAATCTCATCATCCCCTTCATAGGTGACATTTTTAGGAAAACCCAATCATCAACTTGGAACTCTAATTCCCTTCTTCTCACGTCTGCATAAGACTTCTGGCAACTCTGAGTAGTCTTAAGTCTATCTCTAATGAGTTGCACTTTCTACATAGCATCAAGGACTGAATCTGGTCCTATCAATGCTACTTCACCAACTTCAAACCAACCAACTGGAGATCTACATCTACGCCCTACAATTTCTCATAAGGGGCCATCTGAATGTTGGAATGGTAACTATTATTTTAGGCGAACTCAATAAGAGGAAGATGATCATCCCAACTACCCTTGAAGTCAATCACACAAGCTCTCAACATGTCCTCTAAGGTATGAATGGTACGCTCTGCCTGACCATCCGTCTGTGGATGAAATGTTATGCTAAGGTTAACCTGAGTACCAAAACCCTTCTGAAATGACTTCTAGAAATGAGAGGTAAACTGAGGACCTCTATCTGAGATAATAGACAAAGGAACCCCATGCAACCTCACAATTTCATTAATGCAAAGCTTGGCGTAATGCTCTGCCGAATCTATAGTCTTAACCACCAAAAAGTGAGAAGACTTAGTAACCCTGTCAACAATCACCCAAATGGAGTCATGTTGTCTGCGAGTATGAGGTAAACGTGTGATGAAGTCCATGTTGATCACTTCCCACTTCCAAGTAGGAATGTCAATCTTTTGAGTCATGCCTCCTGGTTTCTGATGTTCTACCTTGGCTTGCTGGCAATTGGAGCACTTAGCCACAAAGTCTGCTATATATATTTTCATACCATTCCACCAATAGACTTCCCGCATATCGTGGTACATCTTAGTGGCACCTGGATGGATAGAATATCTGGAGTTATGGTCCTCTGCAAGGATATATTGTCTCAGCTCGCCCATATAGGAAGACATAATCGACCCTGCTATTGAAGCACACCATCTCTCCCTTGGGAGAAAACCTCCACTCTCTGATTGTGGAATGCACCCTTAAGTTCAAACAATAATGGATCACTGTCTTGCTTTTCCTTAACCTCTACTACCAAAGAAGATTTTGCCCCATTCAGAACCATTACACCACCATTTGATATGCTCATAAGACGAACTCCTAGGTGAGCAAGTCTGTGAACATCCTTTGCTAGCTCTTTTCTTTCTTCCTCAACATGTGTTGCACTACCCATAGATAATCTGCTAAGAGCATCTACTACTACATTCGCCTTACCCGGATGGTAATGCACGCTTATATCATAATCTTTAAGGAACTCAAGCCACCTTCTCTAGTGAAGATTAAACTATTTCTGGGTGAATACATACTGGAGGTTCTTATGATCTGTGAACACATCTACATGAACACCATACAAGTAGTGTCTCCAAATCTTGAGTGCAAACGCCACTGTTGCAAGCTTGAGGTCATGAGTCGGATAATTCATCTCATGTACCTTAAGCTGTCTAGAAGCATAAGATATAACCTTACCTCACTGCATAAATACAAAACCTAGGCCAACCCTGGATGCATCACAATAGATCACATAACCATCTGAACCCTCTGGTAGAGTCAAGACAGGAGTTGTAGTCAACCTAGTTTTTAGTTCTGCGATGCTTTTCTCACAATCATCTGACCATCGAAACTTGACCATCTTCTAAGTCAACCTAGTCAATGGTGAGGCTATGGATGAAAATACTTCCATGAACCATCCGTAATAGCCCGCTAGACACTGTATCTTCTGAGTCAACCTAGTCAAGGGTGAGGCTATGGATGAAACTTCTGATATTTGTAGGAGAGGTATGTCTGGGCCATTGTTTCACTGCATCTATCTTCTGGGAATCTACTCGAATTCCTTCACTAGACACAATATGCCTATGGAAAGCAACTGATTGTAATCAAAACTCGCACTTGTTAAATTTTGCAAATAACTGGCGATCTTTGAGAGTTTGCAGAAGAACTCTCAAATGGCTCGCATGTTCTTCCTAATTCCTAGAGTAAATGAGTATATCATCAATAAAGACGATAACGAGCAAGTCTAAGTACTGCTTGAACACTCTGTTCATCAAATCCATGAAAGTTGCAGGAGCATTGGTTAGTCCAAATGACATAACTACAAATTTGTAATGACCATACCAAGTTCTGAAAGCTATCTTTGGAATGTCACTATCTCTAACTCTAAGCTGATGATAACCTGATCTGACGTCTATCTTTGATAAATGACTAGCACCCTTAAGTTGGTCAAACAAGTCATCAATCCTGGGGATGGGATACATATAGTCAATGCACATTCTGAGAGAATCATCTTTCTTGTTTACGAACAACACTGGTGCACCCCATGGCGAAATACTAGGTCTGATGAAGTCCTTATCTAGAAGGTCTTTCAACTGCTCTTTCAATTACTTAAGCACAACTAGAGACATTTTGTAAGGAGGAATAGAGATAGGTTGGGTATCTGGAAGGAGATCAATCCCAAAGTCTATTTCCCTTTTGGGAGAAACTCTGGGAAGATCATCTAGAAACTCATTGACTATAGGGATTGACTCAAGAGTTGGAGATTCGAAACTAGAATCCTTAACCCAAACTAGATTATAGAGATAACCCTTAGAGATCATCTTTCTGTCATTAAGGTAAGAAATGAATCAACCCATAGGGGCTAAGCTACTACCCTTCCATTCTAGGATTGGTTCGTCTGGAAACTGAAAATGAAAAATCCTAGTTCTACAATCAACTGTGGCATAACAGGAATGTACCCAATCCATGCCTAGAATGACATTGAAGTCTACCATTTCTAACACTACAAGATCTAATGAGGTGACTTTCTGAGAGACTGTGACATGGCAATTTATGTATGCTCGTCTAGATATAACTGGGTCATCGACTGGAGTAGAGACTGGGAAGGGTTCTGAAAGAGTTTCTGGGCTAACACTGAATTAGACTGCTATGTAAGGAGTTACAAAAGACAAATTAGCCCCTGGATCTAACAATGCATAAACATCAAGATCAAAGACTCGTAACGTACCAGTGACTACATCAGGAGAATCTTCATGATCTTGACGAGCCTGAAGCGCATAGACCATGTTTTGGTGCTATTCGCCACCTGTACCAGATGAGTTACCCTGTTGAGTCGGGAGACCTGCTGGTGCTACTGAAGTTGTAGACTAAGCTCTACCATTATTTCCTCCTTCACCGGGTCTAGAAGGACAATCCTTCAATCTATGACCAGACTGAGCACACCTAAAACATCCTTCCTTATTTGCTAGGCACTCGCCCCGATGGTTTTTGATACATTTCGGGCAAGTTGGGTAAGTTTTGGTGCCTGAAACACTACCTTGAGACTTAGAGCCTGAAGCCCTACCTTTCTGATCGTTACGAAACCTGGGGGATGGAACACTAGCTGATGAAAGGGCTGGAATCGAAGACTTCTACTGAAACTACGAGCAATTCCCATCACCTGATTTATGTTGGGAATACTCGTAGTTACCTGTTCTTGCTCTCTTAGTCTCCTTAGCCTGTCCCCTATGCTTATCACCCTCAACCTTCTGAGCATGAGTCATGAGCCTAGAGATGTTCATGTCTCCCAACAACATAGAATATATGCAGTCTGTTTTTACTAAGTCTAACACTCCATACAAAAACTTATTTATCTGAGCCCTGGAATCAGCAACCATGTGAGGAGCATACCTGGATAGTTGGTTAAAATTGAGCCCATACTCTTAGACAATCATGTTACCCTGCCTTAAGTTCATAAATTCATGGGCCCTTGCTTCTCTCAACTATTTGGGGAAAAACCTGTCCAGAAAGGTTTTGCTGAAACAATCCCAAGTAATAGGAGTTGCATCTATACCCCTATTCTCCTTCCACTGAGTATACCAGATATGAGCCACATCCTTAAGTTGGTAAGATACTAACTCAACCCGATCATTCCCAGTTACCTGCATCACTTCAAAGATCTTCTTGATGTCATCCAAGAAATTCTGGGGATCCTCACCAGTCTGAGATCCTAAGAACTCTGGTGGATTCATCCTAACAACGTCACAAACCCTCGCTACTGTGGATCCACCATTTGCATTCATAGGAGCTTGAACCCGCTGATTGTTCTGGTTGGCCACACTCTGAGCCAACATCTGAATGGTGTTCTTGAACTCTACATTCGATACTTCTTGATCAGGAACTGGAGGAGCTGCATTTTCGTTCCTGGCGTTAGCTCTATCAGGAAGCATGATCACTGAAACATAGAACGTTGAGTTAGAATGGAATTTCGATCATAACTTACGTACAATAAGAGTAACATGAAAATGAAGATTCCCTAAAACACTTTGTAGCATCCCCCTCATTAGATGTGGTGCACTTCACACCCATGAAAAGGACTTTACTTAATACAACTTTTTAGACATTTTAGGACACTTAAACCTAGTGCTCTAATACCAAGTTTGTCACGCCTCGAGACTACCCCCGAGACGCGAACAAGGGACCTAGGATCACAAGTGACCCCAAGCTAACCCTGTTGGCATATTCATAAGCATACTAAAGATAATAATAACTGATCTGGAAGCTAAATCATAAATAAAATTAAAAGGATGAGGAATACCCATATACTATAACTGAGATAAATGAAAACTGATGAGTTTAATACAAAGAAGATATTAACTCAATACTAAGTTGAATCTATCTATGTTTGAAAATAACCTCTAACTGACTAGAGATGTTGGAACAGGCCCCAGCTAAGTCTAGCAAAACTAAAACTAAAGGACTAAAAATAATACTGAAAAGAGACTCATGACTATTGTCCTCGGAGAATGAGGATTCACCACTGATTTTGCTGAACTGGAGATCGGGAAACGATTTAAGCATGATCTGGATGCTGAGAACCTGAACCTACATCATGAGAAGATGTGTCCCACGTATGCGTCAGTACTTGAAAGGTACTGAGCATGCATGATAGAATTCAACTGAAATAACATATAACTGAACAAAGCAAATAACCAATGATATAATCTGAACAGGATATAGATACTGAATGTTGACATATCTCAATACAGTGCCAATTTATAACATGTTGAAACTGAATACGGACTATACTCATAAATGGTCAATGCAATAGAATCTGACTGAACTCTGGGAGCTACTAATAATTGATAATAAAACCACATGAGCTAAATGTGGAGTCCGATGTATTTGCCCCATCGAGAGGACCTAATATACCCTGCCAGAGGTATAGAGGCATGCTAATGATCACTGAAATGATGCTCACAGAGGGGACTTACAACCTACGTGGCTAGTAGTTCTGGGACTATTTGGGTACGCTGAACTCTAGTCCAACTCGGTATTATGCTACTCCCAATGGATTAAGTGATTAACACATTATCACTGAATTGTTGTAAGTTACTGGATAGCTCAAACAAAATATACAAAAACTAAGAATGCAATAATTAATCTGATACTGATACATTCATAAACTGAGGCATGTAATACTGAATACTGAAATATATGACCTAGCATGTGTAATTCAAGAATTAAAGAAATAAATAGCTAGGGTTCAGAAATTCATGCAATAAACTGAATATTAACGTATTAATCTGATTTGGATCATTCTAACAGCTAGGAACCCAACAATTCTAACATTCAAGAAACCCTAGGTCTAGTCATAATAAGGAAATCAAGAAACTAACTGAAAACTAGGGACCAATGGGTGAAAGGAACCCACTAGTGAACCCACTAGAAATTTTATTTTTCTATAAATTCTCAAAACCACACTCTTGGGACGATCACAACCCTTGGTTGGGTTACTACACTATTGTATGATCGTAGACAGTTGTATCAGAAGTTGTGTTTTGATTACGCAAATATCACATGTCTTAACTCATTTGTTATTTTGAACATTGTGAGATGCCTCTTCAAGCATGTCTTAGCTCATTATGTTTGAACTCTTGGAGATGCTTTCTCAAGCATGGTTTAGTTTATTGAGTGAACTCTAGTAGATACTTAACTAAGCATGTCTTAGTTCATTAATGCTTTTGAACACTTGGAGATACCTTTTTAGGTATGTCTTAGTTCATTGGATACTAAGATTGCTACTAGAAACCCAAACTCCACTAGGTGAAGGCTTCCAACTCATGAGACCTAATTTGGGAAAACCCGAACCCTACAATGTGAGAGTTCCCCCTTTACTTTGGAAGTCCAGGCTCAACTAGGTGTGAGCCTCCTTTATCTTGGAAGCCCGAACACAACTATCTATGAACCATCATCTCATTGTCAATATCCATTCGGGGCCAAGCATACACCCCTTAGACTAGTTACTAAGCCTTACTTAACTCATGAATCACGAAGGGATGTCCTTGACAACCAATCCATGTTCAAGTGATTCTATCACTTTATGCATTCAAACAATCATAAGGTAGATGAGGTGGAAAAAGTACTTCCACAACAATGCTATCTACTAGTCTACCATTCTCATATAGACTTTACTCTCAAAGCCTTTTCATACATAATTCAACATATTAGCTTTACTCTCAAAGCCTTTTCATACATAATCGGAGCCTGTGGAGCTTGTGGGGCTTGTGGGGGAACCTCTGGATCCACCACGTCTTCCTCATTCCTTTAAGCATTTGCCCTTGTATTTGTCATATCCTGAAAACCATTGGGCACTAATTAGGAGAAAGACCTTATAGAGTTTACTCTATGGCACTACTTATAGAATGAAGAAGTGAGATTTCCTAATCATCTAATAGCTTCTTATTCATGTGGCACGCTTCAAACTTAGGAACAAGACTCTACTAGACGTGGTTTTGAGACAATCCTAGAATCATTCTAAACCTTGTGCTCTGGTTACCAAGATTGTCACGACCCAGGGGTACAGCCTACATGCAATATGTTGTACCAGACCTTGAAAGGCCTAACACAAGCCACTTAGCATATCATAACATAAAGTAATTAGAAATGATGCAGAAATATAAAAATTTTTCCATACAATCGAAGTCTTTATAAAAGCAAGCGAAAGTCTATAACACTTTGTCTCAAGCCATCCAAAACAATTTGAATAAATCTTTAGGACACAGCCCATACAATGGTCTAAAACATAAAAGAAAATACATAAAGGAAAGGTGATCACATCCTCGATGTTATGAGTACTCACCAAGTATTTAACTCATTTGCTCTACTAGAAACCTAGCCACGAGAATGGAACTCAACGTCATCAGACCCTACATTTGATAAGAATGTAGGCAACAGTATGTGTTAGTACAAAATGTACTACGTATGATAGCTAGCATAACATCATAAGAGCATAACATAAGCCTTAGCCAACATAAAACATAAGCCATTAGCATAAGAAATAGTAACATAGTCATAGGCATAATCTCCAACATAGATATAATGTAAGCATTAGTCAACATAAGGCATGGTCCATGAACATAGGAGATACATCATATTCATATCTTAGTCCATACTTGGACCTTCATATCATAAGAGAAACACTTCATAATTAGCTTCAAGTCATACTTGTGCAATGCATGGATAAGTGATGAGCCAACAAATTGGACTCATTTCGGGCTATATTTTGATAGAATTAGTGTTCTCAAATGCATATTTTATCTCAATATCTAATGAAAACCCTTAAGTTTCAGGTATTTGGAGTTTGAGGGAATGCATGGACACTACTTAGGAAAAAAGGAACAAAGGCAGCTGAAAGAACGAAAAAATGAAGATCTTATCATACTTCCTTCATTATTGAATCTCGTTACTACTATGGGTGTTCTTAGCTTCTCCCATTTTTCTTCTAGTAGGCAATTGTGTTTGCACATATTAGCTTCTGCTCCTGTATCTAACATAGGGGTATAATATCTATTGTAGTAATTTTCTATTATTATTTTTGCAAGTATGTATATTTTCATATTGTTCTTTTTATTATGACTTTCTAGTTTTTATATGTTATGGTTAATTGTGTATTTTCTAAATCATATGGTTTCATTTCTTCAAACCATTTTATTCCTAATATTATGTTATCTCCTTGATAAATTTTGAATTATATTAATATTACTATTCCTCCAATAATTATTTCTTTTTCTGCTGTTTCCTCAGAATTTATTAACTCTTTTGGTAATTCTGGGCATGTTCGTTCTTTAGAGGTTATTTCATCTTCTGCTACTAACTCTCTTGTTATGTAATTTTCTTTTTGGCCAGTGTTTATTTTTATAATATACTTTCTTTGTTCCATTATTCCAGTGATATAGTAATGGTATGGTTCTATATCTTTTATCATTTGATATTCTATTGATTTTCTTGAAAGTTGAGGTGTTTCATCACTATGGTTTATTCCTTTCATTCTTTTTTATGTGCTTATTCTGTCACTTACTATTTCAAAATCTTCTTCTATATCTATTACCTTGTAACTGTAATCATTATTATCTATTATTGTAACAATTTGTTCAAAAGGATTTTCTATTTTTATTCTATTTATCTTATTTTTTGCTGTTATTTTATGTTTTGTTGTTAATACATATAAATTTTTACATCTTGCTCTAAATATCTTATTTCCTGGGGCTAACTCTATTCCTGACATTTTCCAATATAATACTAGAGATTTATCTATATTTCTATCGTTTACTGCTACTGAATAATTGGCGCTTATTATAAATTTGAATTTTTCGTATCTTAGATTTCTTTTTACTGCACTTATTATACTTTTTTCTATAGGTTCTACTATTCTGTCGTCTACTAGATATATTTCTATTGGTGTATCTATTTCTTCTCTGAAATATGCTTTTATTAATACTTCTATTCCTCCTAGGTGTACATATTTTATTGCGTCTTTGGCTTTAATTTTTTGTATTTCTTTGTTTATTATTCTTTTATTTATTATTGGTATTTTCGCTTTTCCTTTGGTATATTTACAATCTATTATATGTTCTTTTTGGCTTACCACGTAATATTCTTCTTTTTGTCTTTTAAATAATTTTTTTATTATTGCTACTTTAAATATTTTTTCTACGCTTAGGTCTAGTTCTTTTCCTTTTATTTGTACAAATATATTAATATCAAATATTACTTTTTGTTCCGTGGATTTTTCAGTTATATGATCCTTTTGAGTTATTATTTATACGTCTTTTTCAGTCATCTATATTATCATATAAATTATCTTCTTCTTCATTTTCGGATAATTCATATATACTATCATAACTTTTTGGCTCATAATCTATATATTCTATATGTGTATATTCTTCTTCATTATCGATTATAACTCCGAATATTTATTTTTTCTTAGGATTTTGGGGTAATTTACAATCTTTAGCTATATGTCCTAGTTTTCCACAATTATAACAAGTACATTCAGTTATTTTTTTCTTTGGTCTAAATGGTCTTTTGGTATTATAATTTCTTATGTATTATTTTCTTTGAGGTCTTTTATTCTTATACAGGGATTTATAGTTTTTATATTTGCCAGGTTTCCTGTATTTCTTTTTATAGTAGTTATCATTACATCCAAATTGGGGTGCTATCTTATCTTTACAACATGCTAAGTTTTTTATTATGGTTTTTTCCATTTTTATTTATTCTCTATATATTTCACATATTTCTGAATACCATTTTTGTAAGTATCTTATTCTTGCTCCTAAAGTATCTTGTAATCATGCTTCATTCCAATCCTTTATTATCGTTAAATTAAATGGTTCTGGTAAATTTATAAAGTATAACCTTCATATTTCTTTTCCTTCTTCCGTATTATATGTTCCTTTATAATAATATTCCCTAAATACACACGTATTTTGGGGGGTTTATGAGTATGTTATTAGGCATTAAAAACTTTATCATAATATTATTTCCTTAAAGGTATTAGTCTAATCATTTCTCTTATATTTTCTAGTATTTATTCTATGTATTGTATATCTTGGGTTCTTTGATATATTTCTATATTTTCTTTTATTAAATCTCGTAGTAAAGTTATTTCTTCAGTAGTTTCTTGCCAATATTGAAAGTATTCGTAATTTATCATTAGTCTGAGTATTCTAATTCTAGATCGCAAATATTAATTCATTCTAAGTCTATATCTATTTCATTTATTTCGTCTATTTCATACCAAGTTTGAATTGCTAGTTCTAGTTCTTCTAAGTCAAATATTTTTTCCCATATCATTCTTCTTAATTCAATTATTTTTATATTTTTTAGAATATATAAAATCAGTTTTTCATAAGCTAATATCATTTCATCATGTATATAAGTAGTCATATTAATGATCTGTTGTTTAATCAATAATTCCCTTATATCATATGCATAATAAATATTATTCATATTAGATTACTATAAACTAGATTATTCTCAACCATGTCCTCCTGTCACTATTAACATCGTACTTTCAAAGGTACTCCCTTCCTAACAGCGCCTCAACTCTGTTTACTCCCCTCACGGCTTCCTTGCCTATGGTTTCAACTTTAGGATGGCATAGTTTGAAAATTTTTCCTTTTTTCCTCATCTTAACAAACTAGAAAACATGCTTCAAATAATTCTAGTATATAATAACTAGTATGAACTTATTTAATCATGCTATGATATTCAGGAATTAATAGATTTAGTTATGCATAATCATAAATAGATATACCTGTTTTTCTATGAGATCTGGTATATTTTGCTCTATAGCTTAGATTAAAACTTATTTATTTGAGAGTATTACAAAGAGACTTACTTTCTGTCGAGAAAGTCCTGCCTTAGATCTGCCTAATGGCTCTCTATTTATACAAGTAGAGATGCTTCTACTTACTTTACATCTGTCCTATACTATTTCTAATATACATATGTCCTACTACTTTAATAATGCATACTACTTTACACATGTCTATCCACTAATTTACATACTTTAATTATTCCTACTCTACTAACCTAGTTTTAGAATAAGACGAACAACTTTAATTTTGCTTTTTATCTTCTCTTTTCATCTTGTCAATCTTGCTTTTTATCTTGTCTGGTGGCTCCTTATTCTAGTTGGACAGCTGGAATTACATTATATTCTCCATAGCACTTCGAGCATTGATGATCTGGGAATCTGTGTCCAATAGTTTTGCAATAGTTTGTCATTATCTCTAGTGAAATAAAATTCCTTTGTATTGCTCTTGTAATTGGTTGTTGTTCTGATTTTAATAAGCTTAATATCCATTGTCGTATTTCTTCCATATTTGCTTCTCTTAATTCTCTGGAATTTGAATATATCATAGTTTGTTCTCTTGCATTGTAGCTCCATACTGAATTTCCATTTAAATAATTAGTTGTTAACTCGTTCAAAATAGTAGCTATTCAAATAATCCGCTTTCTTGCATAAAATTTCGGTATCTCTATCTTTTGTATCTCGTCTTGTTGTTCTATTTTTTTTTTGGTATTATCATTTCTCTAGTTAATTCGATTTTTATGACTTGGATGATAGGTTTAATTTCATACAATATTTCTACTGGTGCTGAATAGAACTTTATATAAAAAAGTGTTCCTTTAGTTATCCTTTTGTAGTGCATAAATGCTTTATGTAACTCTAGTATCGTAGATATTTCGTCTCCTGTTTAGGTATATATGGTACTTAACAATCCATAGTTGTAGCAAGTTCCTACTAGATTTGTACTTGTTCCTGGTTGTGCAATCAGCTTATTATATCCCTGTAGATTTTGTGTAATGTAATCTTTACGGGGTTTTTTTGTATTTTCGGATCTTGAATTTTGGTTTAGAAAGGTCTGTATTTTATGGATGTTCTCTATGTAGGCTCTGGTTTTATGGTTATGAGTCTTTTTGTTTTGTCCTAGGCTTTATTTATATGTGTTTAGCTGAGGTGGTATGAATAATGGATCTTTTTGGTTCTTTGGCATAAATGGTTTTTCAAATATTTTATTCATATTAGTGTTAACATATCTGGTTTTATTTTCTTCTTTTGTTGCAGATGTGCTCCTTGTAGCTGCATGTAACAAATCATTAGGGGGTTTTAGGTGTTTCCCAACGTCACGTTGGAGCTCTAGAATTTTTAAGTCTTCTGATCCACTTAGCTCCACATTTTTATAGTCATGCTGCTGACTTTTTATTTGTTGTAGCTCTTTGTCAATATTTTCTACTTTTGTGCAAAGTAGAGTCATAGTTTTAAGTATTTCTTCTATAGTATTTTCTTTTTCAATTTGTGTAGCTTTGTCTTGAGATGTAATCTGCAATAACATTCTTGTTAGTACATATTACTTCTATTGTAAATGTAAAATTTAATATATTTAATACTAGTCTTCGTATCTCTTTGGTCGTTACTGAATCTTGTACCTTTCTTGTTATCCACCATTTTACCTGCGTATTATATGTTCTTACCATAAATTTGTTATATACATTGTATGGTTCAAAGGCTAATAAACATTTATATATTGAATATAATTTTTTTCTATTTATTTATCATTTTATTTCAAGGTTTGTAAATGTTCCTGAATAATATATGTAATGATGTTCTACCTTTTATTTATTATATCTATATTTTAATACTCCTCCCTAGCTTATTTCACTTGCATCTGATTCTACTATCTATGTAAATTCTTTATTTTCATCTGGAAAACATAATTTAGGTAAATTTTTACATAATAATTTTATTTTTCTTATTTGTTCTTGGTCTTTATTGTCAAAATGATACTCTGCATCTTTCTTTAATTTCTTATGCAAAGGGTATAAGTTTTCTACTAAATTATGTATATATTCTCTCACTTGATTTACTATTCCTAGAAACGATTGTAATTTCTTTTTCGTATCTATTTGTTCTTCAGAATTTATTATCTTTTGTACTATGTGTGTTTGCATTTTTATACCATTTTTATCTATTTGTATTCCTAGAAATTCTATTTGTGTTTTCATTATTTCTGCCTTTTTCTTACTTAGACTTATTCATGAGTATGTTATAATATGTATAAATTTTTCTAGCAATTTTATATGTTCATCTTGAGTTCTTGAATATAATAATATATCATCTATGTATATTATGCAATTTTCTAGTTGGTTAAAGTAATTATCCATAAAATGTTGGTATCTTCCTGGTGCATTTTTATGTCCAAAAGGTAATAGATTCCATTTATAAAATCCTTGTGGTACTGTAAAAGTTGTTAACTTTTTAGATTCTTCTTCTAATTTTAGATGGTAAAATCCGGACTTACAATCAAACTTGCTGAAGTAATTATATCCTTGGATTTGTCTTGTTTTTAATACTTTGTTTGGTATAGAGTAATTATATGTTTTTATTTTTGCACTTATATTTCTATAGTCAATAATCATTCTACTTTTTCCTCTTTTTTGTTCACTGTGCTTATTTGCTATAAATGCTGGACTTGTATGTTTACTATTACTTTTTTGTATGTAATTATTTTCTAGTAACTCTTTTAGGTGCATTTTGAATTCTGTTAAATCATTAAAATTATATTTTAATGGTTTTTGGGTTATTATAGCATTATCATCAATCAATTCAATTTTTATTTTTGTTTTAAGTTTTTTCCATCCTTTAAAGGGATTTTCACTATATAGTGATTCTAGTTTTTCTTGAATTAGTTTTAGTTTATCTATAGAAAATACAATTAATTCGATATTATGATTAATTTTTTTGATATTTTCTAGTTTTTGGGTAATCTTTTCACTTCCTTTGATCCATGGTGTGGTTTTTCTATTTTTGTTGTTTACTCTTTTTGCTCCTACCTTTTGTTTACATGGTGTAGTAAACCACCAGTGTATTTTTGTTATCACATGGGGATATAGTTTTTCTACGAATGGCATTCCTAAAAGCATATCCTTATTTATGAATTCGTAACTATATATGTCTTCTATAGTTAATATTTTATCCCATAATTGTAATTTTATATTCTTTGCTTTATATGTAATCATACTTCCTTCATTATTGAATCCCGTTACTACTATGGGTGTTCTTAGCTTCTCCCATTTTTCTTCTGGTAGGCAATTGTGTTTGCACATATTAGCTTCTGCTCCTGTATCTAACATAGGGGTATAATATCTATTGTAGTAATTTTCTATTATTATTTTTGCAAGTATGTATATTTTCATATTGCTCTTTTTATTATGACTTTCTTGTATTTCTTTGTTTATTACTCTTTTATTTATTATTGGTACTTTCGCTTTTCCTTTGATATATTTACAATCTATTATATGTTCTTTTTGGCTTACCACGTAATATTCTTCTTTTTGTCTTTTAAATAATTTTATTATTATTGCTACTTTAAATAGTTTTTCTACGCTTAGGTCTAGTTCTTTTCCTTTTATTTGTTCAAATATATTAACATCAAATATTTCTTTTTGTTCCGTGAATTCTTCAGTTATATGATCCTCTTGAGTTATTATTTGTACGTCTTTTTCAGTCATCTATATTATCATATAAATTATCTTCTTCTTCATTTTCAGATAATTCATATATACTATCATCACTTTCTGGCCCATAATCTATATATTTTATTTGTGTATATTCTTCTTCATTATCGATTATTACTTCGGATATTTGTTTTTCTTAGGATTTTGGGGTAATTTACAATCTTTAGCTATATGTCCTAGTTTTCCACAATTATAACAAGTACATTCAGTTATTTTTTTCTTTGGTCTAAATGGTCTTTTGGTATTATAATTTCTTATGTAGTATTTTCTTCGAGGTCTTTTGTACTTATACTGGGATTTATAGTTTTTATATTTGTCTGGTTTTCTGTATTTCTTTTTATAGAAGTTATCATTACATCCAAATTGGGGTGCTATCTTATCTTTACAACATGCTAAGTTTTTTATTATGGTTTTTTCCATTTTCATTTCTTCTCTATATTTTTCACATATTTCTGAATACCATTTTTGTAATTATCCTATTCTTGCTCCTAAAGTATCTTGTAATCCTGCTTCATTCCAATCTTTTATTATCTTTGAACTAAATGGTTCTGGTAATTTTGTAAAGTATAACCTTCGTATTTCTTTTCCTTCTTCCGTACTATATGTTCCTTTATAATAATATTTTCTAAATACACACGTATATTCTTCTACATAACACATATTACATATTGCTAATTTTAACATTAAATTTCTGTTTAGCTGTTTTTCCTTATTTGTTCTTCCATTTCTGTAGTCGTACTACTAAATTTATTCCATATAGCTATTTCAAATTTATTTAATATGTCAATTGGGGTTGTTGCTATTTCACCATCTATCCTTTTATTATTTTTTAATGTTTTTATACTTTCGTCTTTTCTAGATTTTATAACCATAGTTTTACTGTTCCTATAAGTGTCCTTTCTATATATTCTGGTACTTCTGTTATTCCTATTTTATTATCTATTAATTGTTTTGATATATATCCTACTCATAATTGGATTGTTTTATTTTTATTTGTGATGCAGTCTAGATCTAAAAAAAATATTTTGTGTAGTAAGTGGAGTTGGTGTCCATTTTTTGTTTAATCTTTTGTTCCATATACTATCATATCTATCAGATTGTTCATAATTAACCGTATAATAATTGGGATTTATTTCTCTGGGATTTTTAACTCCTGATGTACTTGCTTTTGTATCCTTCATATCTCCTGTATTTATTTCTGTAGATTTTTTATCTTCTAGATTTTCTAACATTTTTGTATATGTTTCACTTATATCTGAACTTTGATCTGAGTGGTTTTCATTTATATCATCTATTCTTATATCTGGTTCTTCTTTTTCTTCGATCTGTAACTTTTCCTTAAATTTTTCCATTTCATTTTTTAATTTTGTTTCGAGTTCTCTTTCTTTCTGTTTAGTTGTATATAGTTCTTTTAGTGTAGCTAATTCTTTTTCTAAAGCAATTATCTTATCATTTTTTGTTTCTTCTATTTGTTGTATTTCTAGTTTTACTTGTTGTCTAATAATTTCTATCTCTTTTTTCCTGTCTATTTCTTCATTTTCTTTAGTTATTCGTACCATGACTGTTAGACTATCTTCTATTCTTACTGTTTCTTTTTCTATCATTAGATATAAATTTTCTCCTATCTTTTTATATCTCCTTCCTAAGCTTGAAAATATTATTTTTATTTTTAATCCGTCTTGGTTTTCATAGGTTTTTTCATCTATAACAAATTCTTCTTTATTCATTATAGATTGTGCTTTAGTTTATATTCTATTTGTAGTTGTATTTCAAATATTGTTCTTCTTTGAGCTATTAGAGATTTTTGGCATACTCCTGCGTATATGTTATATTTAAGTCTTTCTTGTTTATGTTTTAACTCATAGCGTTTCTCTATAATCGTCCTAATTAATTCATATTTGTTTTGTTCTTTACATTCCATACTATCCATACTATTCATATCCATAGCTCTGATACCAATTTTGGGGAGGAGGGTTTATGAGTATGTTATTAGCCATTAAAAGCTTTATCATAATATTCTTTCGTTAAGGGTATTAGTCTAATTATTTCTCTTATATTTTCTAGTATGTATTCTATGTATTGTATATCTTGGGTTCTTTGATATATTTCTATATTTTCTTTTATTAGATCTCCTAGTAAAGTTATTTCTTCAGTAGTTTCTTGCCTATATTGAAAGTATTCGTAATTTATCATTAGTCTGAGAATTCTAATTCTAGATCACAAATATTAATTCGTTCTAGGTCTATATCGATTTCATTTATTTGGTCTATTTCATACCATTTTTGAATTTCTAGTTCTAGTTCTTCTAAGTGAAATATTTTTTTCCCATATCATTTTTCTTAATTCAATTATTTTTATATTTTTTAGAATATATAAAATCAGTGTTTCATAAGCTAATATCATTTCGTCATGTAGATAAGTCGTCATATTAATGATTTGTTGTTTAATCAATAATTCCCTTATATCATATGCATAATAAATATTATTCATATTAGATTACTATAAACTAGATTATTCTCAACCATGTCCTTCTGTCACAATTAACATCGTACTGTCAAAGGTACTCCCTTCCTAACAGCGCCTCAATATTTTTTACTCCCCTCACGGCTTCCTTGCCTATGGTTTCAACTTTAGGATGGCATAGTCTGGAAGTTTTTCCTTTTTTCATCATGTTAACAAACTAGAAAACATGCTTCAAATAATTCTATTATATAATAACTAGTATGAACGTATTTAATCATGTTATGATATTCCGAAATTAATAGATTTAGCTATGCATAATCATAAATAGATATACCTATTTTTCGATGAGATCTGGTATATTTTTCTCCATAGCTTAGATTAAAACTTGATATCTATTTATTTGAGAGTATTACAAAGAGGCTTACTTTCCGTCGACAAAGTCCTACTTTAGATGTGCCTAATGGCTCTCTATTTATACAAGTAGAGATGTTTCTACTTACTTTACATTTGTCCTATACTATTTCTAATTTATATTTGTCCTACTACTTTAATAATGCATACTACTTTACACATGTCCATCCACTAATTAACATATTTTAATTACATTTGTCCTACTACTTTAATAATGCATACCACTTTACACATGTCTATCCACTAATTTACATACTTTAATTATTCCTACTCTACTAACCTAGTTTTAGAATAAGACGAACAACTTTAATTTTGCTTTTTATCTTCTCTTTTCATCTTGTCAATCTTGCTTTTTATCTTATCTGGTGGCTCTTTATTCTAGTTGGACAGCTGGAATTACATTATCTTCTCCATAGCACTTCGAGCATTGATGATCTGCGTATCTGTGTCCAATAGTTTTGCAATAGTTTGTCATTGTCTCTGGTGAAATAAAATTCCTTCGTATTGCTCTTGTAATTGGTTGTTGTTCTGATTTTAATAAGCTTAATATCCATAGTCGTATTTCTTCCATATCTGCTTCTTTGATTTCTCTAGAATTTGAATATATCATAGTTTGTTCTCTTACATAGTAGCTCCATACTGAATTTCCATGTAAATAATTGGTTGTTAACTCGTTCAAAGTAGTAGCTATTCCAATAATCCACTTTCTCGCATAAAATTTCGGTATCTCTATCTTTTATATCTCGTCTTGTTGTTCTATTTTTTCTGGTATTATCATTTCTCTGGTTAATCCGATTTTTATGACTTGGATGATAGGTTTAGTTTCATACATTATTTCTGTTGGTGCTAAATAGAACTTTATATAAAAAAGTGTTCCTTTGGTTATCCTTTTGTAGTGCATAAATGCTTTATGTAACTCTAGTATCGTAGATATTTCGTCTCCTGTTTGGGTATATATGGTACTTAACAATCCATAGTTGTAGCAAGTTCCTACTAGATTTGTACTTGTTCCTGGTTGTTTAATCAGCTTATTATATCCCTGTAGGTTTTGTGTAATGTAATCTTCATGGGTTTTTTGTATTTTTGGATCTTGGATTTTGGTTTAGAAAGGTCTGTATTTTGTGGATGTTCTCTATGTAGGCTCTGGTTTTATGGTTATAAGTCTTTTTGTTTTGTCCTAGGCTTTCTTTATATGTGTTTAGCTGAGGGGGTATGAATAATAGATCTTTTTGGTTCTTTGGCATAAATGATTTTTCAAATATTTTATTCATATTAGTGTTAACATATCTGGTCTTATTTTCTTCTTTTGTTGCAGATGTGCTCCTTGTAGTTGCATGTAACAAATCATTAGGGGTTTTTCGGTGTTTCCCAACGTCACTTTGTAGCTCTAGAATTTTTAAGTCTTCTGATCGACTTAGCTCCGCATTTTTATAGTCATGCTGTTGACTTTTTATTTGTTGTAGTTCTTTGTCAATATTTTCTACTTTTGTGCAGAGTAGAGTCATAGCTTTAAGTATTTCTTCTATAGTATTTTCTTTTTCAGTTTGTGTAGCTTTGTCTTGAGGTGTAATATGCAATAACATTCTTGTTAGTACATATCACTTTTATTGTAAATGTAAAATTTAATATATTTAATACTAGTCTTCGTATCTCTTTGGTCGTTACTGAATCTTGTACCTTTCTTGTTATCTACCATTTTACCAGCGTATTATTTATTCTTACAATAAATTTGTTATATACAATGTATGTTTCAAAGGCTAATAAACATTTATATATTGAATATAATTCTTTTCTATTTATTTCCCATTTTATTTCGAGGTTTGTAAATGTTCCTGAATAATATCTGCAATGATGTTCTACCTTTTCTTTATTATATCTATATTTTAATACTTCTCTGTAGTTTATGTCACTTGCATTTGATTCTACTATATATGTAAATTCTTTATTTTCATCTGGAAAACATAATTTAGGTAAATTTTTACATAATAATTTTGTTTTTCGTATTTATTTTTGGTTTTTATTGTCAAAATGATACTCTGCATCTTTCTTTAATTTCTTATGCAAATGTTTTAAGTTTTCTCCTAAATTAGGCATACATTCTCTCACTTGATTTACTATTCGTAGAAACTATTGTAATTTCTTTTTTGTATCTATTTGTTCTTCAGAATTTATTATCTTTTGTACTATGTGTGTTTGCATTTTTATACCATTTTTATCTATTTGTATTCCTAGGAATTCTATTTGTATTTTCATTATTTCTTCCTTTTTCTTACTTAGACTTATTCCTGAGTATGTTATAATATGTACAAATTTTTCTAGCAATTTTATATGTTCATCTTGAGTTCTTGAATATAATAATATATCATCTATGTATATTATGCAATTTTCTAGTTGGTTAAAGTAATTATCCATAAAATGTTGGTATCTTCCTGGTGCATTTTTATATCCAAAAGGTAATACATTTCATTCATAAAATCATGTATCTACATGTGTGAAAGATAACTTTGCCCTTCGATCAATACAATACATTGAAATAACTCATACATTCATTAAAGGTGAGAATGTACTTTCAACTTTAGAATCATAATTAGTATGTGAGTATAACTTTCATACCAAGATCATGTGTTCTCATGAGAATGTACTTTCAATCAACACAATAGGATCAACATGGTCATGCACATTTCATGCATAATAATGTGTAAAGGTGCATATGTGAACTATACTTTCAATTAACACCATTGATACATCATGATTACGTTTATGCATGGAGTGTGTGTGTAATTGTCCTTGCAATGACACAACAACAACATTATCATTTATCATTGCATTCAAGGATCATAGACCATGTAACTTAACACATCTAACATTTATCATAATAGGCATGTATAAAGTCAAAATTCAAATAGATCATTCATTTGCATGTATAAGCTCATATACTCACGTTGTAGATTCTGTGGTTAAATTCCTTCCACAAAAGTACCATATACAATTCAACATTCTCAATAAGTAAACACCTCCACCTTTCAAGTGGATCAAAAACTCATATACAATAATTAAACACCTCCATCTTTCAAGTGGATCAATAGTTCATATACAATAATTAAACACCTCCACCTTTCAAGTGGATCAATAGTTCATATACAATATTCATCAACTCATACAACCCTACCAAATTGCCTTTCAAGGCTAAAAATAGAGATCAACCCTAACTTCTAGAATTACCATACTAGATAGAGAGATATCATTATTCAACAACATAACAAACATAAACATAATCAATTGTTAAGCATCAATGATCAATCAAGTCACACCTTAGTTCACAATTTAGGAAGAAGGGGAAATCATGGCTCCAAGGGAGGTTTCCATCAAAATCCATTAATACTTCATTAATCCAATCATAAATCATCATAATTAATTAAATTAAACCTTAATTAAATATTTGATTTCGTTTTGGAAGAAGACCCATGACTAGATTTGAAAACCCTAGATTTGGGGAATTTGAAAACATAGTTGAAGGGGCTTCTTGGTGGTAGCTAACAAAGAATGAAGAACTCCCATACCTTAGATAAGAATCTCTAAGAGATTTGGGGAAGAACCTTTGGAATCCACAAACCCTAGCTTCAATGGCTCTCTTCTTCTTCATCTTCTCTAATGGAGGATTTCTAGTGAGAGAAATATTTAAGAGGAGGAGGGTCTTCTTTTATTTCTTTGAAAAGTGACTTAATGAAAGGAATTTCAAGTCTAAAAGAGTTATATACTTGTAGGGAAAGGAATAAAATAATAGGGACTCAACTTTTGAAGAGAACTAAGGCCCCACAAAGTTTTTAACTTAAAATTTGCAACCCACAACGACTTTGCTCGGCCTTTTCCCCCTTGGCTCACCAAGGGCACTAGGAGACTCACCTAATGGCCCTTGGCTCACCCATTTTTTCCAGCCTGACAGTTCTTCACTAATTTGGGCATAACCTTTTACCCCGAGAGCGGAATTGGACAAACTCGGTGGCATTGGAAAGAGGACTCAGAGACCTTTAATTGGATAGATAAAGTCCCACCTAATTCGTTTTTAGCTAAGAGATATCATCATTTGAAGTTGACCCTACAAGTTGTAACTTAAAAATCTGCCCCTTGCCCGTCCAAGCTCGCCCTTTGGAACCTTGGGTTCACCAAGTGCACTAGGCGACTCGCCAAGTGCACCCTTGGCTCACCCTTTGCTCCTGTGAGCTCACAGGGCTGGTCCTTGGGCGATGGAGGGGTGCCAAAGGGCGATACGCCAACCAGGTTTGCGAGCAACCCTTTAGCTTGCCCTTTGGTCCAACGTCTTGGACAAATGGGTAGTGAACTAGGCGATGGAGTGGGAGCAATAGGAGATTCGCCAACCAGCTTGGCGAGCTTCAACTTAGCACGCCCATTGTTCTAGAACTACGGCTAAAAGGGCAGTCCCTTAGGCGATCAAAAGGGCACAAGAGAGACTCGCCCAACCCTTTGGGCGATCAAGCAGCCCATTGCCAAAAGTCTCCATCAAGTAACAAGGTTTCCTTCACCCTATCTTGCTAGTCTAGGCTCTTCCTTGCATCCTAGTCTTCTACCTTGCTCCATCTAGGTTCTGAAACAGCATAGACATCAACCTAAAGTCACACTAACCCAAATGTTAAGGCTCTAGTTCAACCTATCATTTTCCGAGTCGTTACATTTCAACTCCAATAATTTGAACTTGGGTCTTCTGGATTCTTCATTCTTTGCTTGTTTTGAGACTTAAATCTTCATACCCATTTGAATGCAAACTCATTTTGGTGTAAATTTCTATCTCTTTTATATGTCTAGCTAAAACCCCAATTCTTGGGATGTTATTTTGTGAATATTGGTTAGATTTTCTGTTGGGTCTTGCTTGTTGATGGTTTATTTGTTGTGTAAATACGATTTCGCTTAGTAGTTGTGGTGGAACTTAATGAAATTGTAGTTGCAAATACGATTTCACCTTTGTGTTTTCGGCTTGCACGAGAGAGAGGTCGTAAAACTAAGAATACTAAATTGATGTCCGGTGGGAGTGGGTCGACATGAGGTTCAGCTCGAGAGGGTGAACCCTTGTCCTTCTCCCAAATACTCAGCTCGACAAAGTGAGTGGGCTAATGAGGAGGTTGTTCTTTATGCGGCAAGTGGGTGTCCGAGAGGAACCCATTTGATTCGGTGGTAAGTTGTTTAAGAGAGAATTTACCCCACTATAGTCTAGCCTAATTACAAATACTCAACGGATTTACTATCAAAAGCATGTACCCAATAGTCTAGTCTAACACGTATTCCTATCACATCCCAAGACTCTCATCTCCTTGATTAGTACTTTTTGCATTTTTCCTGATTTTGCTCTTTAATTGTTTACAAACCCCCCATTGATAATTAACGTTTGCGCCCCTTAGATTTAACATGTTTACATTCAATAATGTTTTTAGCTATGACTAATTAGAACTTAATTTTATTTTTCTATTAATTCACAAGCCCACTCCCTTGGGACTAGACCCTAACCCTTGGTTGGGTTACTTTACAATTTTACAATCATAGACACTTGCATTGGAAGTTATGTTTTTATTACACAAACATCAAAATGGCGCCGCTGCTGGGGAGTGGTGTTATTTGAGAATTCTTAGATAAGTAGAATTTTTGTTCTTCTTAGTTGTAGTTTACTCACTTAATCTTTAGGGTTTTTATGTTTGTTTGTGTGAATATTTCAGAAAGCATGATTGTTAATGGTAGCAACGTTAGACTGGTGAGCCACCAAGACGATTTCAGAAATCTCAACGATGTCCAAGAGCCCAACATCCACGGTCCCCATCTCTTGGGAGGTATTGGAGCTATTCGGTTACCTCCAGCGAAGGCAAATTCAGTGTACCATACTATGATGCAACTCTTGAAACTAAAGAGACTTTTCAGCGGGCTGGCTCACGAGGATCCTCACGAGCATCTTCGGAACTTCATGGATGTGTGTGGACCATTCTCGTTCAAAAACATATCTCAGGAGTCAGTCTGGTTAAGATTATTCCCTTTCTCGTTGATGGGAGAGGCGTGCAAATGGATGGCAGAGTTGCTGTGTGAATCTATCACTTCCTGGGAGTAATTGGGAACCACTTTTCAAATGCAATTTTTCCCTCCCTCGAAGATGATGACCCTTCAGGATAGCATTCAAAGCTTTAAGCGTGTAGAAGGAGAGCCTCTTCACGAAACATAGTTGTGGCTCAAAAAGTTAGTGCTTCAATGCCAAACCCATGGTTTGCCTGATAATGTGGTGCTTCAGTACTTTTACCAGAGGTTGGACTTGGTAAACAAAGGGGTCGCTAACAAACTTTCACATGGAGGCTTAATGCAGCAGCCATATGTAGTAGCAGCCCAACTTTTAGATGGCATGACAACCATCAACAAAGCATGGTACACTCGTGTAACAACCCTCAAAATGAAGTAGGATAAAGTAGAGCCTCACATGGGTTTTAAGCATTAATAACTTGTAAAAAATAATGAATAATAGCCTTTGTAGTCAGTTCTAAAGAGTTTGGAAGTCAAACGTCAAGGGACGACCAAGACGTTCGGAAACTAGTCTTTTACGTGTTGGTATGTTCTAGTATGTTATTCATGTTTTTATGTATTGTTTGGAGTCTAAAATCAGTGGAGGTGACCCTAGTGTCTTAATAAATGTTTTTAGGGTCAAAATGTTTGGGTACGAATCCCGGGGACCACACTAAGGGTTCCTGAGGAGGACCCCAACCCCTGGCCAAACAAGCTGCCAAGGCAGCTTGAAAATGCTCATGGAAGGAGCATGTCCGCGTCGCGGACTAGCTCCATCATAGGCCAAATTTTTGGTTCGCGTCGTGGACTCTAATATCTCAAAATTAAATTTCCAGAAACTTGTGGGAACACCTCCACGTCGCGGACTAGTTCCCCGAAGAAATCTGTGAAAATAAAACTCAAGTTTTACTTGTTTAAAAGGTCCAACTAAGTGAGGGGTGGTTTGGGTACTTTGGGGAATTATTATAAACATTTACTTTACCTATTTTAGGGTATTTTAAGTTGGTTAAAACCTCAAAACCTAGAATTAAACCCCATTCTTCAAATTGACCCTTCCCTCTCAAAAATAGATTCTCTTAAAAACTCCATTGAAGACCTTGATGAAGATCAAGCTAGAAGATGGGTTTTCAACGAATTTCTTCTTCAATTTCACGGATCTTCAATAATTAAGGTATAGTAACTCTTGATTCTTGAATAACCTCTCATTCAAGGAGTTCTATCAAAGATTTTCAAAAGTGATTCAAAGACCAAAACTTCCAATTTTCAATCTAAACATGGGTCCCTTGTCAAACGATTTTCTAAATCATTATATTGATGAATTAATGTGGGATTACGGTTTTTCAGATAATTTTCAAAGGAATTATTGAAGAACCCATGATCCCCAAATTCTCAAAAATTGGCCTATGATGTGGGTCTTTGTGAATA
Organism: Solanum stenotomum; assembly: GCF_019186545.1. Lineage (NCBI taxonomy): Eukaryota > Viridiplantae > Streptophyta > Magnoliopsida > Solanales > Solanaceae > Solanum > Solanum stenotomum. The sequence continues at coordinate 46,279,833 of NC_064284.1, forward strand.
TGATCTCTAATGATAAAATTATTTTTAGATTAGATTTTATTGATGTTTCCTATGCTTATCTATACTTATTCATGTTGAATTGTTGGTATATTTATGAGTTGAGAATTATGGCCTTATGGGTTGATCCCTTTGTTTATAGAATTGTACTTAGATTATGTCTATGTTATTGAATTACATTGTTGATTAATATTGATATCTATGTCAACTGATTATGAATTTTTGAGGATTGATCCATAGTGATCATGGCTTGGAGAATTGGTAAGTTGACCTAATTTCTAGTCTATATTATGATAATTGATGTTGTGTGGTCTGTTCCACTTATGGTGGCAGTGTTTACTTCCTATCTATCTATGCAGGTTGAGATCATGGACTTGAAGGCAACAGATCTGAAGTGAATTGATGATTATGATGCATATGTTTATGAAGTTGTGCTACGAATGTTATGTATGAAATCCTCAATGCTAGCATGATGTTTAAAGTCTGCTGATGATGAGGAGTATAATGTGAATGATAATGTTTGGGATAAGGTGTGGTCTACATGATTGATTATGTTAAGTACTATTGTGGAATGACCCTTACCTGTATGACCCCTATATGAAAGTGTGATCATATACATGTTAGGAGTACCTATTCAATGATGAATGTGTCCTTGTCTCCTATGAAGAAGTGTGGGTGTGTGGTCTAGAATCCCTAAAGACTTTATATGTGAATTGCTCATGATTTAGGGACATTGTGAATGTCTTGTGATTTCTTGAAGGGAAGTGCACTGAATATCAATGTTGTTGCTATTATGTCACTATGAGGACCAATATGCACACACACTCTACATGTATGGCTATGCATATGATGTGTTATGGTGTCTATTGAAAGGTTAACTCATTTATGCACCCTTACATCTTATTATGCATGCAAAGTGTATGATTAGCAAGGTATGCATATGTGTTGCATAAAGGTGTTTATCTGAAAGGATTTCTCACATATGTACACACACATGAATAAATGAATAAGGTTTATGATAATCTAGTAAAAGTGAGTCTCTTAAAAGGTTTCCTCAATTATACTCTAAACTAGACTATGTTATGAATATGGTATGACTATGTGAAAGGTCATTCTCACATAATGTAGGTTCTATGATGAAAGGTCATATGATATGAAGGATTAAGTCCCTAAAGCCTACTTTATGAACTAATGTTGAATAAAGGCTTAAAGATGTTTAAAGAAGGAGTTGGAGCTTAGCACCGAGTTAACATGAAAAATGCAGGGTGGGGGCTTCAAGTTTAGCTAGTTCAGCTTCCCACAAGAGAACCTTCAAGTTTAGCGAGTCCGGGATCCCAACATAGATGTTGTCTAATGAGATGGAAACCTCCACGCCTAGCAAGTCAAGGTTTCTACTATCAATCACCTTGTTCCCTAACTACATGCCCCCATAGGTCTTCGCTTAGTGGATCCACTACATAGATATTATGTTTTTAGGTCCTACCTTGGCAAGTAGTACCCTCTCTTTTTGGTGTGGGAGTGAAACACCGGATTCCATGTAGCTCACCGGGTCTATGTCAGTTATGGCAATATCTCCTAAAATTTAAGAAATGAACTAAGATAAGAATATGAACTCTAGTCATGATTTCTTAAACAGTTACTTAGTCTAGGTAAGACTATGGACCCTACTTATGCATTTCACAAGTGGACTTTAAGAGAGGTTATAATTAGGCTCTTTATGAAATGAAGACTATGCTCTATGTATGTTAATATGAAAGCATGTTAAGGTTGACTTTACTTATGTCAAGACATGAAGTATATATATGCATGTGAATTACACTTACGACTTCTTAATGGGTTTGCTTAGTATATGTGGGGGTATGGAATTCCATGTGTACATTTCACAAGTGAGCTTGTGAAGGGGTTATGAGGGTGGTTTACTTATGATATAAACTAAATGAGTTATCACTAATGATGTAGTAAATGAATGAGTCCTTATATGATATTATGAAGTATGTTGGTCTTATGTCTAATGTTAAATAAAGATGTTATGACTTGTTGAATACGATGTGCCTAGTCTATTGTGGCTTCCTATGAACACTTGGTGGGAGTAGTATTATGAGATGTTACTTGCATATTGCACTAGTGTGACTTGGGGGTTGTCTTAGGTGATGGTTCCAATGTGAAGACTATGTCTTATGGTGTGCTTATGACTCTATGAATATATGTGGTTGGATTGATGAAGGTTATATGTAAGTTCAGCCTTGGTAACCTTAAGGTGATACATTGCACCAAGTATTCCCTAAGGATTGCTTGAGGAAAGGAGTTAAGATAAAGAGGAAGGTAATGTATTGTATGCATTGAATGTGCCTAAAATGTTATAAGTGGCTCTATGTGTGCTATTATGAATGGTTTCCATGTGTATGATGATGTATGTGGTTTATATTGTTTCTATTGTTTCTATTGTACTAAATGTTCTTGAAGTTTCTCTAAAGCGGCATGATGCATGGTTGCCAACTAAATGTCCATTTTAAAAGCATATTTTTGCATGGTTATCGTACTTAGTGTATTCTTGTACTAACACCATTCTTGTTCATCTTTTTACACCAAGTGTAGGTGGTGGTGACTAAAGGGCCTTTCCGAGAAGTGATGAGCTTGACTTATTATTCCCAAGTTCGGGTATGTCCTTATAGATTCAAGGACCTTTATGTTAAAGAGTTTCCTTAATTTCAATGTACTAGATAGAAGTTTCTTTTATATTGTAAGGGTTGTGTCCCTCTTGTATTGTAGTCGTGTTTTAAGATGTCTACCTTGAGACGTAGTACTTCAATTTTGTATTAAAGGTTTAAATGACGTGACTTTTTAAGTCTTGTGCTATATTTTGAAAAAGTTTTAAAGTTTCTGCTATTTTTCTATAATAAATGCTATGACGAATGCTAAGGGCTTTAATAAGACCTCTGAGAGGTTGAATACGCCGATAACAACTAGGGGGTGCTCTCGAGTCGTTCCAAACTTGCTATCAGAGCATAAGGTTATGAAAATGGCTTTAGGGTTTAACGCCTAATGTGCCACATCTAGTAAATTCTTGTTCATCGGTGTGAGTCGCGACACATCTATGAGCGAGAGGCAATAAGACGATAGAAGTTTCACTTTCTTCATTTCTCTTGTGTCGTGCTGTAGAGCTTAACTCCATACGATCTCTCTCTTATTTTCCCTTGTCCGGTGGTCATCCATATGTGATTACTTGAATGGTGTGATGTTGCAAGGAACGAGGGAAGAAAAGGTGAGTTTTAATGCTTATTATGATGTGGTGACTATATGAGTATAGACGAGGGTAGATTTGGAAATTGTATTGTGATGCCAATTATGGATATGTGTCACCTATGAGGTTGGGAGCATTACATTAAAAATGTTGTATGCTGGTATAGTTCTCATATGATAAGAGTCGTTATGGTAAGAATGAAATCCTTTTGAGGATGATGAGTTGCTTTATGGCAATGGGTAATGATAGTAGAAAGTCATGGTGTATATTTGAGTAGTTTAGAATGAATGTGGTTACTAGTGTGAGTTGAATGTTGCGTTTTTCTTATGAGTGATGCTCCATGGTTGTCCTTGTGTGAATCAGACTTGTGTAGGGTTTCCCTAAGAGCGGAAAAAGGGGATTTCTTCCATGAGTTGGCATAGTGTTTTGCTCTAAGGTTAACTTGGAGAGTTGCATGTACCCCTTAGTTCATGGGAAGGACAAGAGAATAGATGTCGACCAACTCTAAAGAGGATGGTTGTCTTTTAAAGTTGATCTTAAGTATGGTCTTTCAAGATGGTGTTTATATAATACCCAGGCATGGTTGAGCAGAAAGTTACACCAAAGGTGATGATAAGGGTAAGATGATATAAAAAGTTGATTAAACGCACCCCAAGTGGGGGATAATGTGCCTAGATGGTAATGTTTTGAGTGCCCTTAATATTTCTACATTGAACTTCCTTGAGTACTCCATGTTGAGAACCACTTTGGGTGATAGATATGAAGTGGAGTGGTATTAATACTCTTTTTTTATTATTATTCTTGAAATCCTCACCTAAGGGAGTATAGTGAAGATTTAGTGTAGAATGGTTCCTACTTTAGAGATGAAGGAGGTAATGATTAAAGGAGTTTGCATAACTTGATCCCAAGAGGGGGACATTGTGCTTAATTGGTAATTGATAGTTCTCTTGGTTACTTTAATGTGCTCTTAGATGGGTTTACCCTAAGTGGGGGATGATCAGTAAGTAGTAAGGTTGTTGTTATCCTTATCTTTTCCTTCTATTCTTATTCAAGCTTGAGACCAAAGAGTTCCTAGTAGCTTGTTCATGTTTTGAAGTCTTCCATATGATTATGAGTTGCATGATCTCCGTATGTTATGGATGTCCTAGAAGACACTATGTTATGCATGTTTTGAAGGATTCTTATTACTTAAAAAATGGAATTTTAGCAATAAAATTCATGTTTCTCATGTCAATATGCATCTTTATATGGTGAATAGACTCTTGACTTCTTGAGGAAGAGAGTATGAGCATTCCTAGGTTAGAAGTTGAGAATTTCTCCTTAAATGAATTAACCTTTGTGTAATGCTTGCTTAGGAGTTTTATGATGCCATGTGTGTATGTTGTGAGTAGGAGAAGGTAGTCCCTCCTTGAGCATAACTAAACATGGTAATGCCATGTATATTCTTGATAGTATGATGATTAAATGATAAGACTAGCAGATGATCTATAATCCTCCTGTAAGGGTGCAACTAGTATGAATTGCTTAATTGCCTCATGACTGGAAATGTTGATCATGTCTATGTGTGCATTTGAAAGCCATTGCATATTGGACCCTATGATGATATAAAAGGGGTAAATAACATGTCATGATTAGGAGAAGGAAGTTCCTCCTATGAACATGAGAAAGGCCGATGTGGTTGATGCATTATGAGTCGGTGAATAAAGTTTTTACTTACTTGTGTTGCATGAATTGATTTGAAGTGCATGCTTAAATGATTTCTTATGATAAAGTTGCATAATGTGGTTTAATGAGATAGTTGAATGTTGTGTTTCTTTGGTGTTAGAAATGAGAATGATGATTTGGAGAAGGAAGTTCTTCCAATAAAATGGAAAATAATAAAGTTGATGCATAAGGAGTTGGTAGATCTGTTGCTACTTTCTTGAATTACAGAAAGTTGTTTTGAACCTTTTATGTGGAGTTGATGTTCCTCCTTGATGTGTTCTCTTATGTTGATATTTTATGTTGTGTATTGTAAGCTGCTCGTTGGGTCATTGAGTCCTCGGAAGTGTTTTAAGTGACCTTCGTGGACGAATGTCCCTATGTGGGGATATTATAACAACCCTCAAAATGAAGTAGGATAAAGTAGAACCTCACATGGGCTTTATACATAAATAACTTGTTAAAAATAATGAAGAATAGCCTTTGTAGTCAGTTCTAAAGAGTTTGGAAGTCAAACGTCAAGGGACGACCAAGACGTTCGGAAACTAGTCTTTTACGTGTTGGTATGTTCTAGTATGTTATTCATGCTTTTATGTGTTGTTTGGAGTCTAAAATTAGTGGAGGTGACCCTAGTGTCTTAATAAATGTTTTTAGGGTAAAAACGTTCGGGTACGACTCCTCGGGACCACCCTAATGGTTCCTGAGGAAGTCCCCAACACTTGGCCAAACAAGCTACCAAGGCAGGTTAAAAATGCTCATGGAGGGAGCATATCCGCGTCGCGGACTAGCTCTACCATAGGCCAATTTTTTGGTCTGCGTCGCGGACTCTACTGTCTCAAAGTTTAATTTCCAGAAACTTGTGGGAACACCTCCGCGTCGCGGACTGGTACCTCGATGAAAACTGCGAAAGTAAAACTCAAGTTTGACTTGTTTAAAAGGTCCAACCAAGTAAGGGTTGGTTTGGGTACTTTGGGGAATTACTATATATGGTTATTTTACCTATTATGGGGTATTTTAAGTTGGTTAAAACCCCAAAACATAGAATTAAACCACATTCTTCAAATTGACCCTTCCCTCTCAAAAATAGATTCTCTCAAAAACACCATTGAAGACCTTGATGAAGCTCAAGCTAGAAGATGGGTTTTCAACTGATTTCTTCTTCAATTTCATGGGTCTTCAATAATTAAGGAATGGACACTCTTGATTCTTCAATAACCATCATTCAAGTAGTTCTATCAAAGATTTTCAAAAGTGATTCAAAGACCAAAATTTCCAATTTTCAATCTAAACACGGGTCCCTTGTCAAATGATCTTCTAAATCATTATATTGATGAATTAATGTGGGATTAAGGTTTTTAAGATAATTTTCAAAAGAATTATTGAAGAACCCGTGATCCCCCAAATTCTCAAAAATTGGCCTATGATGTGGGTCTTTGTGAATATGATCTCTATTGGTGAAATTATATTTAGATTAGATTGTATTGATGTTCCCTATGATTTTCTATACTTATTCATGTTGAATTGTTGGTATATTGATAAGTTGAGAATTATGGCCTTATGGGCAAATCTATGGGTTGATCCCTTTGTTTATAGAACTGTACTTAGATTATGTTTATGTTATTGAATTACATTGTTGATTCCAATTGATATCTATGTCAACTGATTATGAATTGTTGAGGATTGATCCATGGTGCTCATGGCTTGGAGAATTGGTAAGTTGACCTAATTTCTAGTCTATATTATGATAATTGATGTTGTGTGGTCTGTTCCACTTATGGTGGCGGTGTTTACTTCCTATCTATCTATGCAGGTTGAGATCATGGACTTGAAGGCAACAGATCTGAAGTGAATTGATGATTATGATGCATATGTTTATGAAGTTGTGCTACGAATGTTATGTATGAAATCCTCAATGCTAGCATGATGTTTAAAGTCTGCTGATGATGAGGAGTATAATGTGAATGATAATGTTAGGGATAAGGTGTGGTCAAAATGATTGATTATGTTAAGTACTATTGTGGAATGACCCTTACCTATATAACCCTTATATGAGAGTGTGATCATATACATGTTAGGAGTACCTATTCAGTGATGAATGTGTCCTTGTCTCCTATGATGAAGTGTGGGTGTGTGGTCTAGAATCCCTAAAGGCTTTATATGTGAATTTCTCATGATTTGGGGACATTGTGAATGTGTTGTGATCCCTTGAAGGGAAGTGCACTCAATATCAATGTTGTTGCCATTATGTCACTATGAGGACCAATATGTGCACACACACTCTACATGTATGGCTATGCATATGATGTGTTATGGTTTCTATTGAAAGGTTAACTCTTATAAGCACCCTTACATCTTATTATGCATGCAAAGTGTATGATTAGCAAGGTATGCATATGTGTTGCATAAAGGTGTTTATGTGAAAGGCTTTCTCACATATGTACACACACATGATTGAATGAATAAGGTTTATGATAATCTATTAAAACTGAATCTCTTGAAAGGTTGATATTAAGTATGGTCATTCAAGAGGGTTTTTATATAATACCTAGGCATGGTTGAGCGGAAAGATACACCAAAGGTGATGATAAGGGTAAGATGTGATATAGAGTTGATTAAGCTCACCTGAAGTGGGGGATAATGTGCTTAGATGGTAAGGTTTTAAGTGCCCTTAATATTTCTACATTGAACTTCCTTGAGTTCTCCATGTTGAGAACCACTTTGGGTGATAGATATGAAGTGGAGTGGTATAGATACTTATTTTTTTTTGGATTCTTGAAATACTCACCTAAGTGACAAGTAAGGTTGTTGATATCGTTTTCTTTTCCTTCTATTCATATTCGAGCTTGAGACCAAAGAGTTCCTAGTAGCTTGTTCATGTTTTGGAGTCTTGCATATGATTATGAGTTGCATGATCTCCTTATGGTATACATGTCCTAGAAGACACTATGTTATGCATATTTTGAAGGATTCTTATTACATAAAAAATGGAATTTTAGTAATAAAATTTATGTTTCTCGTGTCAATATGCATCTTTATGTGGTGAATTCACTCTTGACTTCATGAGGAAGAGAGTATGAGCATCCTTAGGTTAGAAGTTGAGAATTTCTCCTTAAATGAATTGACCTTTGTGTAATGCTTTCTTAGGAGTTTTATGATGTCATGTGTGTATGTTGGGATATGGGACTCTATGTGTACATTGCACAAGTGAGCTTGTGAAGGGGTTGTAAGGATGGTTTACCTATGATATGAACTAAATGAGTTATCACTTATGATATAGTAATGAATGAGTCCTCATATAATATTATGAAGTATGTTGGTCTTATGTCTAATGTTAAATGAAGATGTTATGACTTGTTGAATATGATGTGCCTAGTCTATGGTGGCTTCCTTGGAACACTTGGTGGGAGTAGTATTATGAGATGCTACTTGCATATTGCTCTAGTGTGACTTGGGGATTGTCTTAGCCGATGGTTCTTATGCGAAGACTATGTCTTATGGTGTGCTTATGACTCTATGAATATATGTGGCTGGATTGATAAAGGCTATATGTAAGTTCATCCTTGGTAACCTTAAGGTGATACGTTGCACCAAGTATTCCCTAAGTGTTGCTTGAGGAAAGGAGTTAAGATAAAGATGAACATAATGTATTGTATGCATTGAATGTCCCTAAAATGTTATAAGTGGCTCTATGCGTGCTATTATGAATGGTTTCCATGTGTATGATGTATGTGGTTTATATTGTTCCTATTGTACTAAATGTTCTTGAAGTTTCTCTAAAAAGGCATGATGCATGATTTCCAATTAAATGTCCTTTTTAAAAGCATGTTTTTGCATTGTTATCATACTTAGTGCATTCTTGTAATAACACCATTATTCTTCATCTTTTTACACTAGGTGTAGGTGGTGGTGGCTAAAGGGCCTTTCCTAGTAGTGATGGGCTTGGCTTACTATTCCCAATTTCGGGTGTGTCCTTAAAGGTTCAAGGAACTTTATGTTAAAGAGTTTCCTTAAGTTCAATACACTAGATAGTAGTTTCTTTTTTATTTTAAGGGTTGTGTCCCTCTTGTATTGTAGTCATGTTTTAAGATGGCTGCCTTGAGACGTAGTACTTCAATTTTGTATTAAAGGTTTAAATAAGGTGACTTTTTAAGTCTTGTGCTATATTATGAAAATAATTTAAATTTTCTGCTATTTTTCTATGATAAATGCTATGACGAATGTTATGGTCTTATATAAGACCTCTGAGAGGTCAAATACGCCAGTAACGACTAGGGGGTGCTCTCGGTCGTTACAACCCGCAAGGACCAAGTCTCTCTTCTCACCTTCAATCTGCTGGGGTCCCAAATGGACCAATTGATTCCCTCGCCCAACTCGGATCCAACAAAGAGGTGGCATTATGAAAATGAGGTAACCCCCAATACTGAAATTTAAGGGTTGATTCACGTCATGCCACGACATTAACTATGGTGCTTCTTGGGAGGTAACCCAAGGTAGTAACTATTTTGTTTTATTATAGAAATAATGGTGTATTGATTTTGCATGTTGAAATGTGGAGAGTGATACACAAGTGTAGATTGGCAAACTATAGGTCCATTCAGTGAATCGCCAAACGATTCGGTGACCCCGAATTAGACCGACGTTAGACTCAAGACCAATTTACAATGGAGTCTATAATACTCGGTGAGGAAGGTGACTACTCGGCGCGACACCGAGTAGTTTGGCGGTCTTGACTAATGCTGTCGAAGGGGCAACAACTGGACGGTTTTAAAGGCCAATGGTTTCAAAGTTTGACAAACTTTCATTTTCCACTAGATTTCAACTTTCGCAAATCTGCACCTAGTAAGTAATTTTCATTATCTTTGCATTCCTGATGTTTTAGTCGTCAATTGGTGTTTGAACTTGGGATTATATTGCCTCTTAGAATTTCAAAGTACTTCGATCAGCATAAAAGGTTGGTTTTCCCAAACCCCGAGGCTACTTTGAAAATTTTACTCTCTTATGCAATTGGGCTTATCGTATTGTTGTGTGTTGGGCCTCTCTGATAGGTTTAGATTTGTGAAATGCCGAGTTCTATTCATAAATCTTGCCCATTTTATCTTGATTTTTGAACTCCCTTTTTGTGGCGTGTAAAAATGATTAAAAACCTTATGGGTTTATGCATGTGTGTTATTTATCATGGTTGAGTGTATGGGTCTGAGCTTAATTGTACTAGTGCATAGTTTAATTTTGTTTTCGGGGGTTGTGGAGTTGAAGTCGAGAAGATAGGTTGGATATAGGCACGTTGGGCCGTTTGGCGAGTTGGGTCTAGCTTGCCAAACCAATCGGCGGTTCGCCTAATGACCCCATCTCACCTTTAATTTCATGCTACTTGTGATATGGGTTCTGTAACTTTCGGCGAGAAGTCTTTGATCGCTAAAAGCATTCGGCGACTCACCGAAAGTCTCCTTGATCATCTTTTTTCTGCACCCCTAAACCTTTGTTGCACTGTATCTTTTGGCGACTAAAACCCTGCTCGCCGAAAGAATTGGGTGACTCGAAGAAAGGACATTCCCATCGCCGACTTGTTAACATATTTTAGCCAACTTCTATCGGCGAGCTCGATCTAGCTCGCCAAAGCAACTTGGCGATTCACCGATCTTTTCGGCGAGTTTTTCTGCAATTGTGTCCCTATGAATTTGATTTAGTTGTTTTAACTTCTTCCCAATTCTTTGCAGAAATGGCTAGATCTAAAGTTGCAGGAAGAAGCAGGAAGCCCAAGGTAAAACAAAAGGGATTACAGTCAACGAGAATGCAGCTGCATCGAGAAGCAAGGTTGCTAAACTTTCCACAAATAGTGGGAAAGGCAAGGGAAAAGACAAGACCCTTGAATTATTAGATGCAAGCACTGACACTGATGGATTTTATACAAATGACACTAACCAATATGAAAGCGAAGGTGTGGGTTCTGATGAGGTTGATCTGTTAATAGCACAGAGGGCTGAGCGGCGAACTTAGAAGTTGAATGATCCATTCAGGGTCAGAACTCCCCAGCCCACCACTACTACACCTCCAGTTCCAAAGGAGGCAATGGTATTAGCGCCTCCAGTACGGGTCCTCCGCCTAAGTCAATGAATCAAGTAAAGGTTGAGTGGGCTGAGGACAATTCTGGAGGAAAAGCGTTTGTCATTAGACGGGGTTAAAGACATTCACCCAGAGATAATAAAATGCCTGAGATATCACAAGTTCCAAATCATCATCAAACCCTGTGGCGCTTATATTCCAAACTGGGTAAGAGAGTTCTACAACGCATACAGTGCATTAATACCCCAGAAAAAGTAGCTAGTAGCAGCATTCAAAGAAGTGGACTATGTGGTTGTTAGAGGCAGGAGGATGAAGTGTGATAGTGGGGTGATCAACGCAGTCTTGGGAATGTCCACGAACATTAGCGACCACTGCCAGCACTTGATCAGAACAAAGAAGCTGGATAAGATAAAAAAGCGGTTAGCCCCACTAATTTCATATGAGAATCCGAAGTGGTTGGCAGAAGGAGTTTTGATTGAAAAGAAAGAAGTAAACATAGCCGCAAGGTTCTGGTTTAGTTTTATTAGCAGCACAATTATGCCATCCGAGAATGAGTCGATCCTTCACCCTGCCAAGGCAGCTTGCCTGGGTTGTATCATCGAGAAAACTCAGATAAACTTAGGTACAATCATTTCTTCAGAGATACTTATGCGTGCAAGGCAGAGCCAGACCTCACTTCCATACTTATGCAAACAAGCTCGGGTACCTCAAGATGCCAAGAAGGATGTGGAAGTGATGCCCACGGCTTGTACTGATATCTAGAGGATCGAAGCCGAGTACCTTAAGGATCATGCAGAAAGGAATAACACAGCATCGGTGGAGTTAGTGAACACAGAATCATCACCTATAGAGGCACCTCTGCCTACTCTAGCCCCTGGCCTTCAGGTATATCCATTACCACTACTACTCCTGCTGATACTCCAGGTTCTTCTGTTACTGCACGGTCTCCCAGACCCACTATTGTTGCTGCTGTTTCCTGGCCTCCACCCACCCAGGCTTCCCTACTTCGAATGGGCCAGCTGGCAATTTTTGCTGATCGTCGGGCTGCCAGTCTAGAGGCCTAAGTTCCAAGCCTGATCTGGATTGCCCTAGTTAATACTGTTACACCTCTGAGCACTACCATTAATGCCCTAGAGGCTAGAATAGCAGTGTGTAAGCACAACCAAGGGGCCACAGAGGAGGTGACATCTTTAAAAGCTGCCATTGCTGAGTTGCGAAAAGATGTAGACCACCTGAAGTCCACCGATGTGTCCATGGTCTTTGGAACAGTGGAACTTCTAGATATGCCTGAAATGCCTCAGACCACCACTGGACATGGGGATAGAGCGAAGCAGACAGCCGATCCTGAGTCAGATGAAGAGACTGATGAAGAGATACATGAGGAGACAGAGGGAGCTGCAGCTGAAGACCTGACCAAGACGGAAGCAATTATGATAGATGTTGTTATTCAGGATTCCTTAGCACCTGTTGCTAGATCCAGTGGAGCTGGTCCTTCTAGGGTCACTCCGGGCACTGAAGCCCAGACAAATAGAGTGATCGATTAGCTAGGATTCCCTCTTTACCTCCCTCTCTCTCTTTTTTTATTTTACATTTCGGATTGTGTGTTAATTGCATTTGAGGACAAATTGATTTTTATTTGTGGTGGGGTGAGGTTCACCTTTTGTATGCTATTTGTGACTCATGTTTTTGTGTATATATTTGGGTCGTTCTATTTAAACTGTGTTTACACTACTTTCTGTGGATGTTTGAGCTTGTGACTCCTTTTACTTTAAATGCAAAATTATTTTTGACCCGTCCAAAATTTTTTGCCACCTCTCGTGTGTTGAATGTGGTTGTTCTTTTGCAAAATTTGAGTCTCGTGTCCGAATAATACTAATGACTTGAATAGTGCTCTCAATTGAACGAACATGAATGCGCGGCTACGATGATGCCAAATGAAGTTGCATAGACAATATGTGAACTCTTTGCCTCTCATTATGACTAGCCTAGTATCGAATAGAGTTTCTTGCGATGATCATTGCACACTAGCGAAAGTGTGGAGTCTTGTTTGACTTATAATGTCAATACCTAGTGTGATGAGCTTACCTGTGAACTATGCATGATGGATCCTAGAATTTGCCCCGTTGGTCCGGTCAACTAAGTGATGCTATCTCTTGATATGATCTTAGGAAACTTTTAAAAGTGTGAGCTAATTTGACATATACCTCTTTTGTTACCTTTCTTGTGAGAGTGTGAACCGCTTTTGAACACCCCTTGAACTTTACCTTTCTCCGGAAGAAACCTGATGAAAACTAGACCTCTCTTAATCTACTACCTATAATCCTCTTGATTTGTAGTTGATTGAATAGCCAACTTAAGCCAAAAGCCTAAGTTGGGGGTGTGGTGAAAAGAAAAGAGAAAGTCAAGAAGTGCAAGGAAAGTCTCCTTTAACCCATGGTGTTGAGAAAAATGGAACCATTCCATATAAAAAAAAGAGAAAAGAGAAAGAAAAAGAAAGTTGTGGAATAAAGTACAAAACGAAATGGGGTTTCAAAACAATTCATGGAAAGTGAATAATAGGAAGACTTATGAGCATTAAAGAAAATGATGGAGGAAGAGGAAACAAAGTGTTATGAGTACCACATTTTAATGAGGATGAAAGTCACTGAGCCTAAATGAACATACCTTTGCACTTAGCCCCATTACAAGCCTTGAAAAAACCTTTTTGATCTTGAGTGAGCTGAAACAAATGTTGACTGGAAAATACGGGCAAACCTATGGGTGAAATTATGAATTGTATTCTTCTTTGTGAGTGTGAGCGTTGCATCTGATTCCGATGTTTTAAACTGTGAACCATTGTGTGAATATTGAATCATTCCTTGTGTGAGGGCTTTGAATACTTTGAATACTTTGGTTGAGCTTGAACTTGCATTTGAAGCAAGTATTGTGAGCATGAGATTCTTTGATATTGGTGAGTCACAACTTGAATCTTTGAGTCCACATTTGATCTTTGCGTAAGTAAATTGAGTTTTTTTGTGTGCCTTCATGATTGAGTCTTGTGTAGCACTGTTCGAGATACCTTTTTGAACGGTTGAACTTTTTCTTGAGGATAAGCAAAATTTTAAGTTGGGGGGTGTGATGAGTCCACAAATTGGACTCATTTAGGGCTATATTTTGATAGAATTAATGTCCTTAAATGCATATTTTATCTCAATATCTGATGAAAATCCTTAAGTTCCAGGTATTTGGAGTTTGAGGGAAAGCATGGACACTACTTAGCAAAAAAGGAACAAAAGCAGATGAAAGAACGAAGAAATGAAGATCTCAGAATCAAAGAACTCATTCGACGAATCGCCAAAAGCTCTTATCCTCTCCTTTTGTTCCAGTGAGCTGAGCCATGAAAGAAAGAATCAAATCAGCAGTGAAAAGTAGTAGTCGGCGTATCGCCGAGCAGTTCCGTGAAGAAGTACTATGTCGCCCAATGATCCAAAGCGCGACAATTATGAAGGATAGAGAAAGACGGCGATGAAACCTACGAAAGGGCAGATCGCCGAGTTGATCGGCGATCTCGACTAATGACGCTGAATGATCCGATGTAGCACAAATTTTTAAAAACTATAAACACTCGTTGAGAGTTGTAGCTTAATATCAGATTTTAATATATAATTTTTAACATATACTTTTGAGTTCTAAGTTTGGAGAGGGTTTTGAAGAACTTGAAGATTCAAAGGGTTTCAACTCCAAGAATTTGGACTTGGGTCTTGTGGATTCTTCATTCTTTGCCTGTTTTGAGACTTAAATCTTCATACCCATATTAATGCAAACTTATTTAGGTATAAATTTCTATCTTTTTCACATGTCTAGCTAAAACCCCAATTCTTGGGGTGTGATTTTGTGAATATGGGTTAGATTTTCTGTTGGGTCTTGCTTATTGAAGGTTTATTTATTGTGTAAATGTGATTTCGTTTAGTAGTTGTGGTGGAACTTAATGAAATTGTAGTTGCAAATACGATTTCACCTTTGTGTTTTCAGCTTGCTCGAGAGAGAGGTCGTAAAACTAAGACTACTAAATTGATAGCCGATGGGAGTGGGTCGACATGAGGTTCAGCTCGAGAGAGTGAACCCTAGTCCTTTTCCCACACACTCAGCTCGAGAGAGTGAGTGGGCTAAAGAGGAGGTTGTTCTTCATGCGGCAAGTGGGTGTCCGAGAGGAACCCATTTGATTCGGGGTAAGTTGCTCGAGAGAGAATTTACCCCCACTATAGTCTAGCCTAGTCACAAATACTCAACGGATTTACTATCAAAATCATGTACCCAATAGTCTAGTCTAACCTGTATTCCTATCACATCCCAAGAATCACGTCTCCTTGATTAGTACTTTTTGCATTTTTGCTGATTTTGCTCCTTACTTGTTTACAAACCCCCCATTGATAATTGACGCTTGCATCACCCCTTAGATTTAACATGTTTACATTCGATAATGTTTTTAGCTATGACTAATTATAACTTAATTTTATTTTACTATTAATTCTCAAGCCCACTGCCTTGGGACTCGGCCCCAACCCTTGGTTGGGTTACTTTACTATTGTACGATCGTAGACACTTGCATTGGAAGTTTTTGTCTTGATTACACAAACATCAATACGACCCCATAATCTCACCCACACTAAGTACCACCTTAGCCCATCATGCATACTTACCATATTTGATCTCATCCTTAGCTTATTTTCTCATAGACAAGGGAATCTCTCACCTATAGTCAAACATAACAAGGAAGGAAACTATAGTTAACCTTAAGTTATACTTGTGCAATGCATGGGTATGACCCCATAATCCCATCCATACTAAGTACCACTTTAGGTCATCCCAATCCTACTTCTTGGTTGGGGACTAGTCCCTCTCTTCAAACTTTGGAACACTATGAGACACTTTGTTAAGCATATCTTAGTTCCTCATTAATTTTAACCCTATGAGATACTTATTTAAGCATGTCTAAGATCATTATTATTTTGAACACTATGGGATACTTCATTAAGCATATCTTAGTTCCTTATTAATTTTAAGCCCATGAGATACTTCTTTAAGCATGTTTAAGTTTATTAATATCTTGAACCCTATGCGATACTTCTTTAAGCATGTCTAAGATCATTATTATGTTGAACACATTGAGATAATTTCACGACCCAAGGGTACCCCCTAGACGTAACACGGCGTACTTGACCCCGAAGGGATCTCATACCATCCCTTAGCATAATCATACACGTGAAGTTATAGAAATGATGCGGAAAATTTAAAAAATTTACAATCAAAGTCAACTTCTTTTATATAAACGAAAATAAGAATCTAGACTTGTCTCAATCACCATCTAGTACAATAGAGAGTACAAATAGGGTCAAAGCCCTTTACATCAATAAAGTCTCAAAAGTAGAGAGTACAATAAAAGCTGGAAAATGATAACATCTTGTAATCGAACTTGAGGACTCACCAAGCCTAGGGAATAGTCAACCAAGCTTCACTTGAAAGAAGTAGTACGTGTCAATGACCGGAACCTACACTCATAGTAAAGGTAGAAAATATGGGTTAGCACAATTAATGTACTAAGTATGGAAGCCATGCATAAAAATCCTTAAAACATGCACAAAAGGGACATTTAGTTGAAATCATGCCTTTATCAAATTTGGAAGTCATTATGCACATTTATGAAGAAACATAAGTCAAACCAACATATAAACAACCCAAGGCCATACTAGTGCGTCCATACTAGTGCAATGCAAAGGCAAGATCCCATAACCCTATCAAATGCTAAGTATCACTTTTAGGCCACCAACAACATACATATCTTACTTTTACCTTGTCCATAACCAACATACATAAGTAAGGAGTTATTCATATTCATAACTTGTAACAAGTAAAGTCAACCTTAACATTCATACGTATCTTTCATACATAATCCATAAGTCATCATAACATAATAGAACCTCACAATAACCCCTCTTAAAGCCTACTTGTGCAATGCATAAGTGAAGTCCCATACCGCAACTCATACTAAGTAGTACCTCTTAAGAAGTCATAATTAAAGTTCATGTTCTTATCATAGTTCATATTCATATCATATAGGGATAATAGCTTTAACCGACATAGACCATGTGAGCTACATGGAATCTGGTGTTCTACCTCCACACCGAAAAGAGGTGTCTTACTTGCCTAAGGTAGAACATTCATAATAGCTCTTAGGTGGATCCACTAGATAAAGACCTATGTGGGCACATAGTTATGGGATATGGGGATTTCTACTAGAAACCCGGACTACTAGTGTAAAAGGTTTCCATCCCATGAGACAACATACATTGGGAAGCCGAACTTGCTAAACGTAAAAGCCTCCATCTCATCTTCATATCCACTCGGTGCTAAGCATAATTCCCTTTAAAGGTCATATTAAGGGTGTGTTTGGTATGAAGGAAAACATTTTCTGAAAATGTTTTCCAATTTCTCATGTTTGGTTGGGTTAAATGTTTTGGAAAATGTTTTCCAAATCAACTCATTTTCCTCAAATTTAAGAAAAATGACTTCTCTTCAAAACTTAAGGAAAACATTTTCCAAAACTCTCTTCCAACTTCAAACTACAATTACTTGTTTTTTGAAAAAATCAATTTATTTTGTCCCTATCCTCAAACCAGCCTCCCAACCAACCCGCCCCACCTAAAAAAATATAAAATTTAAAGCTTGTTTTTAAATTCAATTTTTTTACCCACCCTCACCCCCCACCCCCTCCCCCTCCCAAAAAAATATAAAAAATTATTTTTAAAAGATATTTATAATTTCAATTTTTTTATTGTTTTTAAAAAATATTTTCAACTTCAATTTTTTATTTTTTCATCCCGATCCTCGATCACCCACTCCCCCTCCCCGGCCTGACCTCCCCCCCTAAAAAAAAATTGAGTTTGTTTTTAAAATATATTTTCAACTTCAAAATTTTATTTTTTCACCGCTACACACGATAACCCCCCAACCCACCCACCCCCTACTCACCACCCCTACTCAAAAAAAAAATTTAAGTTTGTTTTTAAAAAATATTTTCAATTTCAAAATTTCATTTTTTCACCCTACCTTGACCCCCCC